>NW_027506973.1:300000-408914 GCF_052324685.1 Brachyhypopomus gauderio | reverse complement strand
TCAGGGGCTGTACTGTGATACTGATCACATCACCCTGGTAAAACCTCTATTAATGTCAATACCAGAAAAACAAGCATCAACACAGCTCAACTGAAAAACATTCATCTGACATTCTCATGTAAAATTGATTAGTGTATGTTGAAGAAATTTTTTTTTGTTGTTGCAGAAGCTCCTGTGACCGATGATCTGGATAAGATGATCGATGATCTCTTCCACTTTCTCCAGGACTATTCTTCTGACCTTCCACCTCTAGGTGATCAAGAGACATTCATACAAAATCCCATACTGAAAACACATTTGCTAATTTACTGACATCAACTTGTTCAATACTTATTAATATCAATACCATAGAAGTTTACATTAACACATCAGCATCAGTACGATTCATGTAAATGGTTTATTCACTGTGTATCTTTATGCTTGTAGCAGTACTGGAAGTCTTTTCCTTTTGAAAATCATTAATAAATTGCAATAATCAGAATTCACAGGAAACAAACACAGTTACTCCTAGGTAGCGTTAAGTAACTTTGGAGTTTATTGCTAGAGCCATTAAGTGAAAAATAAGAGAAAAAGAAACAGAAAATATGTCTGTTCTATAGGATTTCTCTTTTCTTTCTATTTTTGTTGTTATTTTTGTCTGTTTTGTTCTTGTCTTTGTTCTTTTTTTGTATTTCTCTGTAAAGCATCCTTGGGTACTTTGAAAGGCGCTATATAAGTGGAAATTATTATTATTATTATTATTATTATTATTATTATTATTATGGGTCAGGGGCTGTACTGTGATACTGATCACATCACCCTGGTAAAACCCCTATTAATGTCAATACCAGAAAAACAAGCATAAAAACAGCTCAAATTAAAAACATTCATCTGACATTCTCATGTAAAATTAGAGTATGTTGAAAAAAAAATTTTTGTTGTTGCAGAAACACCTGTTCTGGACTTTTCTTCTCATCTTCCACCTCTAGGTGATCAAGAAACATTCATACAAAAAACACATTTGCTAATTTACTGAAGTTTACATTAACACAGATCAGCTGAAAAATATTCACCTGTTATTACCACACAATATTTAATAAGGGCTTCTTGAAAAAAATTTTTTTGCAGAAGGAACTATGAAATATGTGTTCTCGACATCTGTCAGGAACCCTCACAGGCTCCCTTGGACAAGACTGAGGTCTCTTGCACCCTGCATGTAGGTGACCAAGAGACATTCATACAGAATCCTATGCTGATTACACGTTTGCTAATTTACTGACATCAACCTGTTCAATAGCTAGTAATATAAATAAGAGAGACTCTTACATTTACAGAAATCAGCTGAAAAATATTAACCTGTTATTACCATTTAATATTTAATAAGGGCGTGTTGAAAAAAAATCTTTTTTTTTGCAGAAGGAACTTTGAAAGGAACTCTCAACGAGTCCTGTCAGGAGATCTTGCAACTCACCTCTAGCCTGTTCCTGTGTCTTCATGTTGTTGTTGTTGTTGTGGTGTTTGTCCCTCAGGTGGGCGGAGCCCGCGATCCGTCTCACAGTCTTGTTGTTGTTGTTGTTGTGGTGTTTGTCCCTCAAGTTGGCGGAGCCCGTGATCCGTCTCACAGTCGTGTTTTTGTTGTTGTTGTGGTGTTTGTCCCTCAGGTGGGCGGAGCCCGCGATCCGTCTCACCTGAGGGTCGTTTGTTTGTCTATGTATGTCTTGTCTTTGTACCAGTTGACCGCTGGTTATTATACCCTTAATTTTGAACAAGTCACGGGTTTTTGGTTTACGCACTTATTCTATTAAACCATACATTTTCCCTAAGACTTGGCGTGATCGTTTCCTTTTTGTTTCACTCACCCTGCCCGTCACACATGCAAGTCTGTCAACATCGACTTTTCATCATCAGTTTAGGCTCCCATAATCCCTCATGTTCTGTTTTTACAATATAAAATATACAAATATATGCCTGTTCAGTTGTCTAGTCCGTGGGGTTAGTGTTGAAAACACAGCTTGTGGTCTTAGCAGCCTAGGAGGAGGCCGACAGAGTCCGGCTCTCTCAGAGCACTGTGAGGTTGTGGCAGGTCTTGGACTTTTGTCGGAAGGCCATCTTCTTGTTCTTCCGGGCAACCATGTGTTGGTGTATAGTACACCACTGTATAGTACAGTACTATATGGAAAAAAAGAAATAATTAATCAGCTCAAAGACACACTCAAACGCTTTTCTTTTTCACCCTCCCCCACAACCTTAGGTTCAAAAACACAAACATACCTGTATGTGCGGAGATGACGTCATTTAGCGCGTTCTAGCAGCCAAAAGCGTTTTTTTAATTTTAAACACATCCAGCAGAACAATGAACTGATGGTTCACACCATCACCCCCCCCTCACCCGTCTACCTATAAGTGGCTGCATGTACATAACAAAGGGTGGCCTAATGGAATGCAAATATCCCCAGAACTGCCCCCTGGTGGAGACCAGGTAGAAAAAGTGTGGAATGAAAATGCTGGGACTCCTAGTGTTAAAACTACATTCCCAGAGATTGATGCTATGGCTTTGAAATTGGTACCAAACGATAGGTAATAACATTTTCATTTATCTGGTATAAAACACATAGACACTATGTACATTTCAACTATATTTAATGCAAAAACATACATATTTTTGATGCTTGGAAAGGATGACATCTTATGATACATGACCAGTGTTGGGAACGTTACTTTAAAAAAGTAATTAGTTATAGTTACTCACTACTTGTTCAAAAACGTAACTGAGTTAGTAACTGAATTACTCTATAATACAAGTAACTCGTTACCAGGGAAAGTAACTATTTGCATTACAGTAAAAAAAAAGTTATATGCCAATGAATAAGGATTTTTTGAAAAAGCAGTTTTCACAGTCAGTTGAAATGAGTATTTATTGCACATCAACAGACCAGTGCAGGATAAAATCCTTTAAAATCCCAAATCTTTGTAAATAATAATAATAATAAAAAGCAAAAGTAAACAGTTACACTATATAAAGTGCATTTAAATCAAATATCAAATATATTTGTATAGCGCTTTTCACAACATATGTTGTCACAAAGCGCTTTACAGTATTTACAAAGTTAACAATACTATGGGTCCAAATCCCTTATGAGCAAGCCAAAGGCGACAGTGGCAAGGAAAAACTCCCTAGATGGTGGGGAATAGGAAGAAACCTTGGGAGGACCAAGACTCAAAAGGGAACCCATCCTCCATTGGGCGGCCCGTTAACACACAAATTACACAAAAACTAATTATACAGACTAATACACAAGTTACAAATAAATCACACAATCAGGCTAAGTATAAGGTAACTAGAATGAAAGTTCTGGGTGCTGATATTGTCAATGTAAATGTCTTATGATGAACGCCAGGTTTTCATTCCATGTCGGAGTGATGATACTGGAATTGTAGGCTCCAACTGCAGTGTTACTCCCCAAGTGAACCTCGGAGAAGAAAGATATGTGATGTGGTAAATATGTAACAGATTATTCAAAGGCCAAACTACATCTATTTACATATTTACATTGACATCTATCAAATTAAATTAAATTCTCTCAACCTGAAACAACTGGATTGTTCAGAACAGAAGTAAACTTAAGAATAAAACCTCTATTCTTAAATAAATCAAATACCCAGTCTGGTAGACATTCAGGAACTTCAAGTATTTTCTTAAATAATGTTTATATCGCCACCTTGAAAATGATAATTTTTCTTCGGCTTGCTTCTGACTCGCTATTTCTGTCTCTTCTCCGTTTTTGTCGTGTCACTGGTGTGCTTTGGCGCGCGTGTAAAAACACTGGCTCGGATTGGCTACCATAACGCTGCCTTAGCCTTGTTAAGTTAAACAGGTGTTACACCGAGGACTGTGACCTATCGAGATCTGTTACTCCTCACTAGCCTGGGCAGTGGTCCGCTCGCATTACTGTTAGTATATCAATATATAGTAACGCACCGCTTTTAATGACCAGTAACGTCAACGGCGTTGTAACGACAGGAAAAGTAATTAATTATATTATCCCGTTACTGACAAAATGACGCCGTTATCGCAACACTGTACATGACTATCTCAAAAATGTTACTCTATTGTACATATATCACAATGATCACACATTACATTGAGAAATAGGTTTGAACCAACTAAGCTTTATATCTTAATTTAAGATTGTGAACTGCTGAGATCGTGGCATCTGTAAGACATCTGCACAGCGGGAAAGTGGTCAGCGATACAAGTGAACAGGACGAACCAACAGAGAAGAGAAGAAAGGTGGAAAAATCTCCTGCCACAAGGTGTTCCGGTCATGTGTATCTCATTGGGCAGCCCAGCTCCAGCATCAGTGGCTGTCAACTTCCTACTAATCGCCAGGTGTATCGCCATTCTGGAGTATGGCAAGGATTAAAACACTTACTAGACCAAATGCAGTCAATCACTCATTGCAGTTCCTTTCTCTTCCTCTGTTGTGTTGTCTCTTCTCTTGTTTTTGACTATTTTCCTGTATTTCTCATGGAGGATCATGAAGTGATTGACTGCATTTGGTCTAGTGTTTTAATCCTTGCCATACTCCAGAATGGCAAAACAACATCCAGTGTATCATGGGCTAGAGAACTATTGTCACTGTACAAGCCAACCTAGAAAATCCTGAAGCTACTGGATTACTGAAGGTTTGCCTACCGCTTCAGACTCTGTGTCCCAGCGACAACAGAGGTCTACGAATGGCTGCTTTTGAACCGTCCCTTCACCAGTCGGTGTCTGTGACATGGCGGGCAGAAAGCCCCGCCTTTGTCGCTCTCTGGCAGTTTGTCCCGGAGAGCAACGATGCCGTCCACCCTCTGCTATGTCACAAAAGCCTGGTGACGCAGCTCCACCGGACCGTCAGCCACGTCGACCACGCGATGATGGCCTTGAACGCTGTCGGGTCCCAGACTCTCCTGGGAATTAAAGAAAGAGAAATACAGATATTTCTGTATCCTAATCGTCAGGACATCACCCCTCCTTCCCCTCTGTCTTGCCAGCAATCAGCAGGACCAAACATCACCCTTTATTATGTTAATTAACAGAGCAAGAATGAGGCAGCAGCTCTGTGGTGCACCCAGAAAGTCTAATACTACCGCTACTAATATCCTCTGTAAATATATAGCACATGTATTTGTTTGATACTCTCATTGGCTTTATTGGGTATTTTCTGTCTAGAATAGATTCAAACAATTTTTTCCCCAATTATTTAGCAGATAGATAGATAGATAGATAGATAGATAGATAGATAGATAGATAGATAGATAGATAGATAGATAGATAGATAGAGAGAGAGAGAGAGAGACAGAGAGAGTACTTGGTGAAGCCAATTAGCACCGCCATGATAATGCTAATTTCCGGTACCATTCGTATGGGATTTCCAATATAACATTAGCATGGAGCTAATTGTCGGCCGAGAGTGAAGTCAAATCTTTGATATATTATAATTTCTTTCATTTGATTATTAATGAAACTAATGGTATAAATAAAAAAGCGACCTTATTGATAGATGTTGTACTTGGTGTTTTAGAAAGCCAATTAGCACCGCCATGATAATGCTAATTTCCGGTAGCATTGGTATGGGATTTCCAATATAACATTAGCATGGAGCTAATTGTCGGCCGAGAGTGAAGTCAAATGTTTGATATATTATCATTTCCTTCATTTGATTATTAATGAAACGAATAGTATATTTTTTATTAAATTGAATTATCAATGTATCTTTACCTTATAAAGGATTAAATGTCCACCCCAAGAGGATTTGATGTCTTCAAATGTTTTTTTTGTTTTAAGCATAATTGGTTGTCCTGTAGGTCATTGGATAAGGTGTTGGGCGACAGGCCACTCAGTGCAGGGTTCAAACCCCACTGTGACCTCCTGATCCTGGCTAATAGCCGGTATGCATCGGTTGAGGGGGGACTGGCCCGAACCAAGCCAACGCTACAGGAAAACCTTTTCTTCATTACTACTAATGGTTTACATTAGACAAACAGCCTGCTCGCTCTTTGCTGTTTTAGAAAGCCAATTAGCACCGCCATGATAATGCTAATTTCCGATAGCATTCCTATGGGATTTCCAATATAACATTAGCATCCAGCTAATTGTCGGCCGAGAGTGAAGTCAAATCTTTAATATATTATCATTTCTTTCATTTGATTATTAATGAAACTAATGGTATAAATAAAAAAGCGACCTTATTGATAGATGTTGTACTTGGTGTTTTAGAAAGCCAATTAGCATCGCCATGATAATGCTAATTTCCGCTAGCATTCGTATGGGATTTCCAATATAACATTAGCATGGAGCTAATTGTCGGCCGAGAGTGAAGTCAAATGTTTGATATATTATCATTTCCTTCATTTGATTATTAATGAAACGAATAGTATATTTTTTATTAAATTGAATTATCAATGTATCTTTACCTTATAAAGGATTAAATGTCCACCCCAAGAGGATTTGATGTCTTCAAATGTTTTTTTTGTTTTAAGCATAATTGGTTGTCCTGTAGGTCAGTGGATAAGGTGTTGGGCGACAGGCCACTCAGTGCAGGATTCAAACCCCACTGTGACCTCCTGATCCTGGCTAATAGCCGGTATGCCTTGGTTGAGGGGGGACTGGCCCGAACCAAGCCAACGCTACAGGAAAACCTTTTCTTCATTACTACTAATGGTTTACATTAGACAAACAGCCTGCTCGCTCTTTGCTGTTTTAGAAAGCCAATTAGCACCGCCATGATAATGCTAATTTCCGATAGCATTCCTATGGGATTTCCAATATAACGTTAGCATCCAGCTAATTGTCGGCTGAGAGTGAAGTCAAATCTTTGATATATTATCATTTCCTTCATTTGATTATTAATATAAACTAATAGTATATTTTTTATTCAATTGAATTATCAATGTATCTTTACCTTATAAAGGATTAAATGTCCGCCCCAAGAGGATTTGATCATTTTTTATTATTATCAAACAGTGCTCCTTCACTACAAGTACAACTATACACACATAATAAACATATAACAACATATTTAAAACTTGTAAATCCTGTAAAGCTGCTTTGTGACAACATGTGTTGTGGAAAACCAAAATATATTTCATTGGATTTGATTTGATATTTACATTTTTTAAATTATGTACAACTATTTACTACAGGGCAGGTGGGGCGTTTGGCTCACTAGACCTGTTCAAAAAACTACTTTTTCATTAACACTAATCTTTGGAGGACAACTTTTATTTTTATGTAAGAATCAAAAGAAAACAATTCTGTAAAATACAGTACAGTAGTAATAAAAATAATTGGGGTTAGGTGGGCCATACAGCGAAAAGAGGAGGCGAGAAAAGAGGGTCAGTGTTCAGTGTTCATCAGGGTTCCCACACCTTGGTTAACATAAAATTCAAGGACCTTTCAATGACTTTCCAGGACCAACTTCCTCAAATTCAAGGACTGCACCTGCCAGCATTTACCTACTCTTACCCCTGAATATGTTATCAAAAAACGATGTTAATACAACGCAAATTCAAAAGACTGAATGTCATTTCAAGCCATGCATCCTGAAATTTTTTGTGCATGACATTAAGCGCTGATTCTACGAAAACTTCACTCACACTCAACATGACTGGCAAGTTAGCGATGCACATCTGAGATGACGACATTCACGTAAAATGGCTATAGTTGTTGAAGGATCAACAACTACCTACAGGAAACACTTGCTTTCGGTGCTGAACAAACAAACAAATTTCTCTACAGGAGAATGACCAAACTTTGCCAAGTAAAAGTCAGCATAAGCCCTGTGCAAAATAATGACATGTTGACAGTAGACAAATAATAATAATAATAACAATAATACACATATGCATATACACATACAGTACATACATAAAACAGAGGAGCAAAGCCATATAATGAGATCAAGGACCGTCAAGGACGGCTGTCTTTTATGCCTGTTTTCAAAAACTTTCCAGGGCCTTGAACTTATTTTTTCAGATTCACAAACTTTCAAGGATTTCAAGGACCCGTGGGAACCCTGAAGGTAGCTCTGCGGGACTTGAGGGACATTGGTTTGTCATCAGGGGCTAATCTCCGGGAAGAAGCAGTGGCCGTGTTTATTTTGCCGAGTCTACCATGCATCAGTCAGCTAGCGGCGGCTAAACGCTTGCAGCTTTCACCTCAGCTGCCTAGGGAGGGGGGGACATGGGGGCCTATCTTCTCAATCACATGGTTTAAGGAGCGAGCCCCCTGGAAAAGATGATGCGCAACTAACCGTCTACTGACAATTCTCTGGAGCGCCCCAGGTCACTCTTGTTTCCCACCAGGATGACGGGGATGTTTTCCGACTGGTGCGCCCAGCGAAGCTGTATGCGCAGCTCCGAAGCCTTCTCAAAGCTGGACTTGTCCGTCACCGAGTTTACAATGATGTAGGCGTCGCCCATCCACATGCACTGATCCTTCAGCCACTGGCTGTTATCCTGTGGAATGGCACCCGGTTAATACAAAAGGCGCAGAACGCTCTGTGGCGTATCACCAATCCTGTGGTTTTAGGTGGTTGTTATCAGCGAGTGACTCGCTCACCTGTTCCCATATGTCCTACAAAAGCAGATTTGTCTCTTCTTCGTTGACGATGATTGACCTATCATATGTGTTTCCTGATGGGAAGAAGGAAGTAAGAAATAAGAACATTTATTCTGAAGTACTCAGCATCTCTTATCACAGTACCAGAGTCACCTATCCCAGTATCTAGACAGTAGGATTTTGACAAATCATCCATCAATCTGAGCCCTGACCGTGGAGTTTTCCTTTAGAGCCAGTGTATTAATCTTTTACACCCACTCTGCCTGGTGTTTGACTACAACTACCTAAGCTCTATTTGAGTAATGGGTGCAGCTGTGGCTGGCTGGAAATAGCAGAAATCAATACACCTTTACCTGCTCTCCCATATGACCCATTACACTGTCTGTTAGTCAGACCAGATTGTGAGGTCCTTGAATTAGCTTAATCCCATGTCCTTGGAACATGTTCTACTAAAAAGCAAGCATTATCTCGCAACAACAAAAGTGCCCACATTGGCACCAAGACTTTACCTGTCTCCTCTGAGTCGTGACTGTCCTCAACTCCACCAAATATCCTCGCCAGACTCGACTTCCCTACGTTGAGCTCGCCAAGAAGCACAACCTTGTAGGTGTGTCCATGGGAGTCGCTCCCGGAGGAGATGACAGAGTCGGATGAATCAGACACGCAGCTGTCACGGTGCTGCTCCCCGGGACCGTAGGAGGTGCAGCGCGTGAGTGTGGAGAGCTCGGCGCTCTGCACTGAGGGCATGGTGGAGCAGAACTCGCGGTGGTCCACTGGTATGCTCCTCCGGTGTAAACTCTGCAGGTTGAAGGGAGGAAAGGGTATACTTCCTCTCCTTTTATCCATGTTCCGCAACTTGTCTCCTTTGTTCAAAGTCATGATTATAATATAAGCAGTTTGTTAATATTGTTTGTCCCACTAAGTAGACAGCCCATATTAGCCTACATTAAATACACTTATTTATTGTTTCTGTTCTGACATATCCCAGCTGCCAATATCTATAAACATAGCAGTTTTTTACAGATAAACATGCCAAACCTGCCTATTTAAAATATATAAACTTAGATGTATATTTGTCCAATGTCTTCTTTCCAACGTCTGAACTCCAATGGTCAAGAAAAATCCGTTTGGTATAGCTCCTTTCGTTTCTCTTCTACAGTGCGGTTCGGTTATGATCAGAGATGAGACGGAGCCCCTTATTTATTGCCCGGTAGGATCGCTGGCGTCAAAAAATAATCAGAAAAAAACAGCAGATTGTTCAGATTTAATGTTAATAAAAATAAAAGATGTTTTAATAAATATATAAAAAGTTCTTACCTCTGGTGTCATGACCTCTGAAACGAAGGATGTTCTTTTTAAACTTGATCGGTCATATTTTAGGACTGCAAAAGTCTTCTCAATGATGGCTTCAGTCTAAAAAAAATATGAAATAAGCACAATATTCAGTAATTAAATTGCTGGAGCTCTTAAAAAAAGGTAAGCTCTACTAAAATGACAAAATAGTGTATTATAATAGCGTATAATAAGAGTATTTAATTAGCTCACTATTTTACACCTTGGTCCATGAACATGTTCCTGGTTTAAAACATGGACCTTCAAGTGTTTTAAAGGGCTTGTTGATAAAGTAGGTGTACTTGTAGCCGGGTAAACTATGTGCAAGACAGGTATCCAAAGTATCCAAGACCAGGACAAAGAAAAACAATATGTCAGGCTAATATCTAAACATGTCTTTGGACTTTACCCATGTTTTAATACAAATATTTACCTGGTTTTCTTCAAAGACAGAAATGTTTCCATCTCTGAGCCTTTTCATTTTCAGGTCAAAAGTGGGGTTTTCAAGCAGGAACATTCTATTGGACCTCAATCTTCTGGACTGCAGGTCTTTTTCTAGTGTCTGCAAACAGAAAAAAACATAATTTTATTAGTGAATTTGTGAAGTGTAATGATGCTTATTGATGTAAATACACCGCACAACATAACATTAGACTTCTTTTCCTGCTGATTATTGGGTGGTATTCCAGATTTTAAATTTTAGTTCAGAAATTGAGTGCTGAAGAAGATTTCCTTTACTGTAACTCACTATTTTTTTAGTCAGTGTAAGACTGTTTTTCTATTGTGGTTTAATATAAATTACCATTGGTGTTACCATGTTTGCCATTAATTAATGAATCTATGGCAGCCCATAGCAGTATTATTTGACCTATTCAATGTTTGGTGAGTGTGACATATTTCTTTGACATTACAGGTACTCAAGAGTATTTGATGCTGCGCTACTGATCACATTAAGTACTTTCATTTATTTTAGTAAGTACATTTATTGAATCATAACAGTCAAGTTTGCAATTATGTTTTCTTGTCAGATATGTGCATATCAGTGTAACTGCTCAGTTGCCTATGTGAGACACGTGAAAATTCACAGAAATATGCACAATTTAAAACTGCAGTGTTGTATCCCTAATTGCAAAAGGACCTTTCGAAAATGTCACCCAGCTTCTGATGGCTCATTTCTCAGAGAACACCACAGGACTAGTTCTTCATGCAGATCTAAGTTTCCATTGAAAAAATACACTCTACACATGTGTGTGTTGTGTGTGTGTATGTATGTCATGTGTCAATTTATCAAGGGTTCACACACAAGGTTGTAATTTGCTGTATTTCAAAAGAATTTGACAGGAATTTTTTTGTCATGTTTCAGGTGGAACAGCAGGACACTGTATTCAGCGCTGGATGGTCAGCCTTGAGGGCCATGTAATATGTGAGGGGATGCAACCCACCTTCTTGACAGGGCTTGCTGCCTTATTTTCTATCTTCTACATCTTCAATCTCGAATACCAAGAAGAGGCCTCGTGCACTCTTGAATTCATCCAAAGGTTAGGTATTTTCACTAAAACATGTGTTTCTTATCTCTTTAATGGTATACTATTGTGAACAAAACATTTTCTGCTTTTTGTTGTGTTGTTAATGTAAGTGAGTTACACAAATTGAGTTTTACACTGTCTGAAGAGACACTATTATTTTTCAGGCGCTTCATTGGTATAAACCCTGAGTGAGGCACCAAGGCTGGACGGGGCAAAGACTTGCCCAAAAAAACTGGCAAAGCCACCAGCAAAAAGATGACAACAGTCAACCCACATGTATCCACTCTGCTGAGAAGACTGATGGACTTTCACTGGGACTTCATTTAAAATGGTGAGATTATTCAGTCCCATTGCACACACACACACACACACACACACACACACACACACACACACACACAAAGACACCAGCTTGTCTCATTGCTTTAATTCTTTTTCCCTCACAACTTTTCTCTCTCTCTCTTACAGGGTAGAAAGTCTGAATTGCTGTTATTCACGCACCTCTCCTGGTCCCTCAACACAAGCTCCATAACAAAGCCCAGCAGCGTCTCTACTTCCTGTAGACTGAGGAAAGCACACCTTCCACCTCCCATCCTCACCATGTTCTACAGAGGGACTGTAGAGAGCATCCTGAGCGCCTGCATTACCGTCTGGTTCAGGAGCTGCAACATCTCGGAGCCCAAGACCCTACAGCGGATAGTGAGGATAGCCGAGAAGATCATTGGTGTCTCTCTCCCCTCCATCAGTGACATCTACACCACACGCTGCATCCGCAAAGTCACCAGCATTGTGGAAGACCCAACCCACCCATCACACGGTCTCTTCACTCTGATGCCGTCCGGCAAAAGATACAGGAGCATCCGAGCCTCCACCTCCAGACTCTGTAATAGCTTTGTTCACCAGGCAGTCAGGCTCCTCAACTCCCAGACACAGAACTGACACACACCAACACTGATCTGACCCCACACACGCACAAAAAGACTGCACTGAACCCCCCACCAGAAATAGTTGCTGCTCTCCCACAGGACCTATTAACTACCTCAGAACCACTGTGTTCATGTATGTTCCATATGATACAGTATATCACTCATCTCAGACACCACTTAGACCACATTGCACTGTACCAGCTCTTTACACCATCATGTCTCAATTGTCTCTGGCCTGTTGTATTTATTGTAATGTTTTGCTGTGAGATTGCCCTATGCTGCACATTTTGCACAGTCTTGAATTGCTACCCTGCCGCACTTTATGTTGTCTGTTGTACTGTCAATTTGTGTTACACCATGGTTGCGGAGGAACGAAATTTCGTCACACTGTGTACCTGCACTCTGATGTAATGACAATAAAAAGCCACTTGACTTGAAGTTTGTCTGGATTGTTCCTGTTGTTTCATTATCGGAACTGTTATGTTGTGACTAGTTTCATGTCAACATTTCCAAGTCTGAATGCCTTGTTCTTTTATTGCACTATTTTCAGTCAAAGGGTTGTGTTGTTTTTTTGTTTGTTTTTTTTTTTTTACAAAGAAGGCACTATTTGAATGTAGAGAATTTAAATTATGTTAAAATAAAAGGCAAAGTGCATTAAGAAGCTGTGTTTTTTTCACATTGCAATTACATACTGCTAAATTCACAAATCACATTCTGTTGTAGTTTGTAGATTTTGTTGTAGTTTTGTAGAGTACTACTATTATTATCATAACTATAATTATAAATGTCAGTTATGGAAGCAGTGGTGTATTATTATTATGGTTACTATTAATACTTTTACTACTATTATTGTCACGGTGAGGCGGCCCTCTACCGGCCGCCTCTGTCCACAGCGGCTGTTGTTGTTGCTGTTGTTTGGTGACGTCATGTGCGTCCCTCAGGTGGGCAGAGCCCGTGATCCGTCTCACCTGAGGGTCGTTTGTTTGCCTATATATGTCTTGTCTTTGTACCAGATGACCGCTGGTCATTATATCCTTAATTTGGGGATATTGCACGGGTTTTAGGTTTGCACACTTTCTATTAAACCATCCTTTTTCCCTGAGACTTGGTGTGATCGCTTCCTTTTAGTTGCTCACCCCCGCCCGTCACAGAATGACCAGCCACCCTTCGGAAGCCGCCGAGTCTCTTTTTCTTTCTCCTTCGTTCGTGGTCATGTCTCGTGGTAAGTGTTTGTCTGCGTGGTGTTTTGTGAAGAGTTCCGCCTTGCTTTTGTGTTGTGTTTGTGGCACGGCGTGGACCAGGGCTGTCTGCCCTGGGAAAACTCTTCGTGTCTGTTGTTTGTTAGTTTGTTTGAAGAGCTCCGCCGTGTCTGTGTTTGTGGCACGGCGAGGACCAGGGCGTCTTCCCTGGAAAGGCTCTTCATGTTTTGTGTTGGTTAAAACGTGTGTTCATGTCGACGAATGTGTGGATCAGTGTGCGTGCTCGTTATGTTTAATGTTACATGTTTTGTGTGTGACGCGGTCGCCGCTCGTCACTGTCGCCTCGCTCCCCGTGTGTCTTGTGTTAAATGTGGGGAGCGACTGCGACTCTGAGCGGCGCGCGTCACTGTGTGTTTATGTCGAGTGCGCATGTGTAGGTCCCGTCTGTCTGTTTGTGCACCGTTTTTGTTTGCTTGTCTAGTCTTTGCATGTGTGTTGTGTCCTAGCGTGTTGTCAACTGTTTGCGTGTAATTCCACGCATGCTCCTCCCCGTGAATGTGTGTTTGGGGGGGGACCGGCTGTGGTCCCGTGCCATGGGGTGTGGCATGGAGGGCGTCGCTCCTGAGGGAGGCCCTGAATAGGGTAGGGCGCGTTTGTGGTGTGTGTGTGTGTGTGTGTGTGTGTGTGTGTGTGTGCGCGTGCTGTTCTCTGTGCAGGTGCTTCTCCTTGGCGGTGTTCCTGGACCTTGTGGGGGTCTCCACCTGGCAGGAGCCCTCTTGTGTTGTGGGGTGACCGGAGCCTGGTCATGAAGAGCCCCTCCCTAGAGGGCTGGGGCCCCCGGATGTTTGGGGACCATGGGGCTCCGGTCTGAAAAGCTCCTGCTGAGGAGGGAGATCCTCCCTCCTGCCCGGGGTGACCAGGAGGCCCTTGGGGCTGCTCCCTAGCCCGCGTTGGGGGTGCTCTGGGCCTCGGTCTCTGGCGCTCCTGGGTTGGGTGGAGGAGTCCACCTTGCGAGGAGAGGCCCCGGGAGGGGTTGGCTTCCCAGGAGGCTGGGGTGACCCCTAGCAGAAGGCAGGGGTCAGCTCTGGGAGGAGGTAGGTCCAGGAGGTGAAGTAGCCACGCCTTGGAGAGGTAGCCTGCACACACACACACATACACGAGGGACGAGAGAGGAGCTGTAGCCCCTCGTCCTCACACCTGTGGGGCTCACCGGCTGAAGGCCGGTTAGGGCGTGAGGGCCCTGTGACCGACTGGGGCGTGGTTTTGTGTTAACGGCCCGGTCGGTCCAGGGTCCCGCCCGGGGAGGCGAGCTGAGTAATGAGTGTTTTTGTGTTTCAGCTCCCGGACTCAGGAGGTGTCCATGCCTGTCCCTGCCTTCCTGCCCCTTCGTGTTTTGTGTGCAGCCGCTGTGTGCCACACACCCAGTGGAGGGGAGTGCGGCTTGGTGGGGGGGGTCTGTCACGGTGAGGCGGCCCTCTACCGGCCGCCTCTGTCCACAGCGGCTGTTGTTGTTGTTGTTGTTTGGTGACGTCATGTGCGTCCCTCAGGTATGCAGAGCCCGTGATCCGTCTCACCTGAGGGTCGTTTGTTTGCCTATATATGTCTTGTCTTTGTACCAGTTGACCGCTGCTCATTATATCCTTAATTTGGAGATATTGCACGGGTTTTAGGTTTGCACACTTTCTATTAAACCATCAGTTTTCCCTGAGACTTGGCGTGATCGCTTCCTTTTAGTTGCTCACCCCCGCCCGTCACAATTATTATCATAACTATTATTATAAACTGTTATGGAAGCAGTGGTGGATAATGTAATTGTAATGACAATATAGCCATTATTTTACTTTATTATTATTCTACTTTACAATGTTATTTTATTATATTTTACCATTGTATGTACCTTATGCTTTGGCAATACAAATGTACATATTTGTCATGCCAATAAAGCGCCATTGAATTGGATTGAATTGGATTAGAATGTGGAACATAACACTTCTTACACTGCCCTGATGTCATAATAATGACACATATGAGGATCATTCCATGTACACTATAATTTCAGATCAGATTGTGTAGTGTGACGCAACTGACCATGTTTGCCAAAATGAAGTGTCTCTGGTGTTGGTGTGCAGGGGGAATCCAGGACGAGTCAACAGACACAGACATGAACAAGGAGTCCAGAAGAGAAATCAAACTAAAAGCTAAAAGAAAAGCAAAAGAGGAGACAGAAAACATCATTCCCTTGAGTGAGTGAATGAGTACAATGTTTACAACTTATTTTGTGGCATGTATAGGGACTTATTTAAGGTATTTTTCTTTGAACACAGTTCAGTAAAGCTCAGTATCAGTAAGGTTCATGTAAATGGTTTATTCACTGTGTATCTTTATGCTTGTAGCAGTACTGAAAGTCTTTCCCTTTAGAAAATCATTAATAAATTGCAATAATTAGAATTCACAGGAAACAAACACAGTTACATGTTACTCCTAGGTAGCGTTAAGTAACTTTGGAGTTCATTATTATGGGTCAGGGGCTGTACTGTGATACTGATCACATCACCCTGGTAAAACCTCTATTAATGTCAATACCAGAAAAACAAGCATCAACACAGCTCAACTGAAAAACATTCATCTGACATTCTCATGTAAAATTGATTAGTGTATGTTGAAGAAATTTTTTTTTGTTGTTGCAGAAGCTCCTGTGACCGATGATCTGGATAAGATGATCGATGATCTCTTCCACTTTCTCCAGGACTATTCTTCTGACCTTCCACCTCTAGGTGATCAAGAGACATTCATACAAAATCCCATACTGAAAACACATTTGCTAATTTACTGACATCAACTTGTTCAATACTTATTAATATCAATACCATAGAAGTTTACATTAACACATCAGCATCAGTACGATTCATGTAAATGGTTTATTCACTGTGTATCTTTATGCTTGTAGCAGTACTGGAAGTCTTTTCCTTTTGAAAATCATTAATAAATTGCAATAATCAGAATTCACAGGAAACAAACACAGTTACTCCTAGGTAGCGTTAAGTAACTTTGGAGTTTATTGCTAGAGCCATTAAGTGAAAAATAAGAGAAAAAGAAACAGAAAATAGGTCTGTTCTATAGGATTTCTCTTTTCTTTCTATTTTTGTTGTTATTTTTGTCTGTTTTGTTCTTGTCTTTGTTCTTTTTTGTATTTCTCTGTAAAGCATCCTTGGGTACTTTGAAAGGCGCTATATAAGTGGAAATTATTATTATTATTATTATTATTATTATGGGTCAGGGGCTGTACTGTGATACTGATCACATCACCCTGGTAAAACCCCTATTAATGTCAATACCAGAAAAACAAGCATAAAAACAGCTCAAATTAAAAACATTCATCTGACATTCTCATGTAAAATTAGAGTATGTTGAAAAAAAAAATTTTGTTGTTGCAGAAACACCTGTTCTGGACTTTTCTTCTCATCTTCCACCTCTAGGTGATCAAGAAACATTCATACAAAAAACACATTTGCTAATTTACTGAAGTTTACATTAACACAGATCAGCTGAAAAATATTCACCTGTTATTACCACACAATATTTAATAAGGGCTTCTTGAAAAAAATTGTTTTGCAGAAGGAACTATGAAATATGTGTTCTCGACATCTGTCAGGAACCCTCACAGGCTCCCTTGGACAAGACTGAGGTCTCTTGCACCCTGCATGTAGGTGACCAAGAGACATTCATACAGAATCCTATGCTGATTACACGTTTGCTAATTTACTGACATCAACCTGTTCAATAGCTAGTAATATAAATAAGAGAGACTCTTACATTTACAGAAATCAGCTGAAAAATATTAACCTGTTATTACCATTTAATATTTAATAAGGGCGTGTTGAAAAAAAATCTTTTTTTTTGCAGAAGGAACTTTGAAAGGAACTCTCAACGAGTCCTGTCAGGAGATCTTGCAACTCACCTCTAGCCTGTTCCTGTGTCTTCATGTTGTTGTTGTTGTTGTGGTGTTTGTCCCTCAGGTGGGCGGAGCCCGCGATCCGTCTCACAGTCTTGTTGTTGTTGTTGTTGTGGTGTTTGTCCCTCAAGTTGGCGGAGCCCGTGATCCGTCTCACAGTCGTGTTTTTGTTGTTGTTGTGGTGTTTGTCCCTCAGGTGGGCGGAGCCCGCGATCCGTCTCACAGTCGTGTTTTTGTTGTTGTTGTGGTGTTTGTCCCTCAGGTGGGCGGAGCCCGCGATCCGTCTCACCTGAGGGTCGTTTGTTTGTCTATGTATGTCTTGTCTTTGTACCAGTTGACCGCTGGTTATTATACCCTTAATTTTGAACAAGTCACGGGTTTTTGGTTTACGCACTTATTCTATTAAACCATACATTTTCCCTAAGACTTGGCGTGATCGTTTCCTTTTTGTTTCACTCACCCTGCCCGTCACACATGCAAGTCTGTCAACATCGACTTTTCATCATCAGTTTAGGCTCCCATAATCCCTCATGTTCTGTTTTTACAATATAAAATATACAAATATATGCCTGTTCAGTTGTCTAGTCCGTGGGGTTAGTGTTGAAAACACAGCTTGTGGTCTTAGCAGCCTAGGAGGAGGCCGACAGAGTCCGGCTCTCTCAGAGCACTGTGAGGTTGTGGCAGGTCTTGGACTTTTGTCGGAAGGCCATCTTCTTGTTCTTCCGGGCAACCATGTGGCCCAGGAAGCATTTGGCCTTTTTGCTGACTGCCCTCTGTGTGGGGTGGGGGGTAACAAAAAGTGAACAGGAGGGGGAGAAGGTGGGGTGGACACATGAGAATCACAAGTGCAGGTTAAAGGTACAGGGTTCCCACACCTTGGTTAACATAAAATTCAAGGACCTTTCAATGACTTTCCAGGACCAACTTCCTCAAATTCAAGGACTGCACCTGCCAGCATTTACCTACTCTTACCCCTGAATATGTTATCAAAAAACGATGTTAATACAACGCAAATTCAAAAGACTGAATGTCATTTCAAGCCATGCATCCTGAAATTTTTTGTGCATGACATTAAGCGCTGATTCTACGAAAACTTCACTCACACTCAACATGACTGGCAAGTTAGCGATGCACATCTGAGATGACGACATTCACGTAAAATGGCTATAGTTGTTGAAGGATCAACAACTACCTACAGGAAACACTTGCTTTCGGTGCTGAACAAACAAACAAATTTCTCTACAGGAGAATGACCAAACTTTGCCAAGTAAAAGTCAGCATAAGCCCTGTAGAATCAATGTAATTTTAAATGAACTTGTGCTGGCAAAATAATGACATGTTGACAGTAGACAAATAATAATAATAATAACAATAATACACATATGCATATACACATACAGTACATACATAAAACAGAGGAGCAAAGCCATATAATGAGATCAAGGACCGTCAAGGACGGCTGTCTTTTATGCCTGTTTTCAAAAACTTTCCAGGGCCTTGAACTTATTTTTTCAGATTCACAAACTTTCAAGGATTTCAAGGACCCGTGGGAACCCTGGTTCATGGTCAGCCACTGGTCAGTGTTCATCCACACCGTCCCCTCAAAAGCCCTCAATGTCTAAAATACAGTAAATAGTACAGGAAGAGGTGCCTTACACAATCACCAACTATAACAGCCTAAAATGTGGTTAGAAATGAGGGGGAGAGACAAGTAATTTTTTTTTACCTTATTTTCAGTAGTTTTTAGCACTTTGAGTTGCATGTATGTATGAAAGGTGCTATACAAATAAAGATTATTATTACAGTGGTACCTCGAGATACGAGCTGCTCTATATACGAGCGATCCAAGATACGAGCACCGAGATGAGCAAAATTTCTGTTCGACACCCGAGTGCACGCTCGAGATACGAGCATGAACCACTAGGTGGCAGTACAGTACTATATGGAAAAAAAGAAATAATTAATCAGCTCAAAGACACACTCAAACGCTTTTCTTTTTCACCCTCCCCCACAACCTTAGGTTCAAAAACACAAACATACCTGTATGTGCGGAGATGACGTCATTTAGCGCGTTCTAGCAGCCAATAGCGTTTTTTTAATTTTAAACACATCCAGCAGAACAATGAACTGATGGTTCACACCATCACCCCCCCCTCACCCGTCTACCTATAAGTGGCTGCATGTACATAACAAAGGGTGGCCTAATGGAATTGCAAATATCCCCAGAACTGCCCCCTGGTGGAGACCAGGTGGAAAAAGTGTGGAATGAAAATGCTGGGACTCCTAGTGTTAAAACTACATTCCCAGAGATTGATGCTATGGCTTTGAAATTGGTACCAAACGATAGGTAATAACATTTTCATTTATCTGGTATAAAACACATAGACACTATGTACATTTCAACTATATTTAATGCAAAAACATACATATTTTTGATGCTTGGAAAGGATGACATCGTATGATACATGACCAGTGTTGGGAACGTTACTTTAAAAAAGTAATTAGTTATAGTTACTCACTACTTGTTCAAAAACGTAACTGAGTTAGTAACTGAATTACTCTATAATACAAGTAACTCGTTACCAGGGAAAGTAACTATTTGCATTACAGTTAAAAAAAAGTTATATGCCAATGAATAAGGATTTTTTGAAAAAGCAGTTTTCACAGTCAGTTGAAATGAGTATTTATTGCACATCAACAGACCAGTGCAGGATAAAATCCTTTAAAACCCCAAATCTTTGTAAATAATAATAATAATAAAAAGCAAAAGTAAACAGTTACACTATATAAAGTGCATTTAAATCAAATATCAAATATATTTGTATAGCGCTTTTCACAACATATGTTGTCACAAAGCGCTTTACAGTATTTACAAAGTTAACAATACTATGGGTCCAAATCCCTTATGAGCAAGCCAAAGGCGACAGTGGCAAGGAAAAACTCCCTAGATGGTGGGGAATAGGAAGAAACCTTGGGAGGACCAAGACTCAAAAGGGAACCCATCCTCCATTGGGCGGCCCGTTAACACACAAATTACACAAAAACAAATTATACAGACTAATACACAAGTTACAAATAAATCACACAATCAGGCTAAGTATAAGGTAACTAGAATGAAAGTTCTGGGTGCTGATATTGTCAATGTAAATGTCTTATGATGAACGCCAGGTTTTCATTCCATGTCGGAGCGATGATACTGGAATTGTAGGCTCCAACTGCAGTGTTACTCCCCAAGTGAACCTCGGAGAAGAAAGATATGTGATGTGGTAAATATGTAACAGATTATTCAAAGGCCAAACTACATCTATTTACATATTTACATTGACATCTATCAAATTAAATTAAATTCTCTCAACCTGAAACAACTGGATTGTTCAGAACAGAAGTAAACTTAAGAATAAAACCTCTATTCTTAAATAAATCAAATACCCAGTCTGGTAAACATTCAGGAACTTCAAGTATTTTCTTAAATAATGTTTATATCGCCACCTTGAAAAATGATAATTTTTCTTCGGCTTGCTTCTGACTCGCTATTTCTGTCTCTTCTCCGTTTTTGTCGTGTCACTGGTGTGCTTTGGCGCGCGTGTAAAAACACTGGCTCGGATTGGCTACCATAACGCTGCCTTAGCCTTGTTAAGTTAAACAGGTGTTACACCGAGGACTGTGACCTATCGAGATCTGTTACTCCTCACTAGCCTGGGCAGTGGTCCGCTCGCATTACTGTTAGTATATCAATATATAGTAACGCACCGCTTTTAATGACCAGTAACGTCAACGGCGTTGTAACGACAGGAAAAGTAATTAATTATATTATCTTGTTACTGACAAAATGACGCCGTTATCGCAACACTGTACATGACTATCTCAAAAATGTTACTCTATTGTACATATATCACAATGATCACACATTACATTGAGAAATAGGTTTGAACCAACTAAGCTTTATATCTTAATTTAAGATTGTGAACTGCTGAGATCGTGGCATCTGTAAGACATCTGCACAGCGGGAAAGTGGTCAGCGATACAAGTGAACAGGACGAACCAACAGAGAAGAGAAGAAAGGTGGAGAAATCTCCTGCCACAAGGTGTTCCAGTCATGTGTATCTCATTGGGCAGCCCAGCTCCAGCATCAGTGGCTGTCAACTTCCTACTAATCGCCAGGTGTATCGCCATTCTGGAGTATGGCAAGGATTAAAACACTTACTAGACCAAATGCAGTCAATCACTCATTGCAGTTCCTTTCTCTTCCTCTGTTGTGTTGTCTCTTCTCTTGTGTTTGACTATTTTCCTGTATTTCTCATGGAGGATCATGAAGTGATTGACTGCATTTGGTCTAGTGTTTTAATCCTTGCCATACTCCAGAATGGCAAAACAACATCCAGTGTATCATGGGCTAGAGAACTATTGTCACTGTACAAGCCAACCTAGAAAATCCTGAAGCTACTGGATTACTGAAGGTTTGCCTACCGCTTCAGACTCTGTGTCCCAGCGACAACAGAGGTCTACGAATGGCTGCTTTTGAACCGTCCCTTCACCAGTCGGTGTCTGTGACATGGCGGGCAGAAAGCCCCGCCTTTGTCGCTCTCTGGCAGTTTGTCCCGGAGAGCAACGATGCCGTCCACCCTCTGCTATGTCACAAAAGCCTGGTGACGCAGCTCCACCGGACCGTCAGCCACGTCGACCACGCGATGATGGCCTTGAACGCCGTCGGGTCCCAGACTCTCCTGGGAATTAAAGAAAGAGAAATACAGATATTTCTGTATCCTAATCGTCAGGACATCACCCCTCCTTCCCCTCTGTCTTGCCAGCAATCAGCAGGACCAAACATCACCCTTTATTATGTTAATTAACAGAGCAAGAATGAGGCAGCAGCTCTGTGGTGCACCCAGAAAGTCTAATACTACCGCTACTAATATCCTCTGTAAATATATAGCACATGTATTTGTTTGATACTCTCATTGGCTTTATTGGGTATTTTCTGTCTAGAATAGATTCAAAAATTTTTTCCCCAATTATTTAGCAGATAGATAGATAGATAGATAGATAGATAGATAGATAGATAGATAGATAGATAAATAGATAGATAGATAGATAGATAGATAGAGAGAGAGAGAGAGAGAGAGAGAGAGAGAGACAGAGAGAGACAGAGAGAGTACTTGGTGAAGCCAATTAGCACCGCCATGATAATGCTAATTTCCGGTACCATTCGTATGGGATTTCCAATATAACATTAGCATCGAGCTAATTGTCGGCCGAGAGTGAAGTCAAATCTTTGATATATTATCATTTCTTTCATTTGATTATTAATGAAACTAATGGTATAAATAAAAAAGCGACCTTATTGATAGATGTTGTACTTGGTGTTTTAGAAAGCCAATTAGCATCGCCATGATAATGCTAATTTCCGCTAGCATTCGTATGGGATTTCCAATATAACATTAGCATCGAGCTAATTGTCGGCCGAGAGTGAAGTCAAATCTTTGATATATTATCATTTCCTTCATTTGATTATTAATGAAACGAATAGTATATTTTTTATTAAATTGAATTATCAATGTATCTTTACCTTATAAAGGATTAAATGTCCACTCCAAGAGGATTTGATGTCTTCAAATGTATTTTTTGTTTTAAGCATAATTGGTTGTCCTGTAGGTCAGTGGATAAGGTGTTGGGCGACAGGCCACTCAGTGCAGGATTCAAACCCCACTGTGACCTCCTGATCCTGGCTAATAGCCGGTATGCCTTGGTTGAGGGGGGACTGGCCCGAACCAAGCCAACGCTACAGGAAAACCTTTTCTTCATTACTACTAATGGTTTACATTAGACAAACAGCCTGCTCGCTCTTTGCTGTTTTAGAAAGCCAATTAGCACCGCCATGATAATGCTAATTTCCGATAGCATTCCTATGGGATTTCCAATATAACGTTAGCATCCAGCTAATTGTCGGCTGAGAGTCAAGTCAAATCTTTCATATATTATCATTTCCTTCATTTGATTATTAATATAAACTAATAGTATATTTTTTATTCAATTGAATTATCAATGTATCTTTACCCTATAAAGGATTAAATGTCCGCCCCAAGAGGATTTGATCATTTTTTATTATTATCAAACAGTGCTCCTTCACTACAAGTACAACTATACACACATAATAAACATATAACAACATATTTAAAACTTGTAAATCCTGTAAAGCTGCTTTGTGACAACATGTGTTGTGGAAAACCAAAATATATTTCATTGGATTTGATTTGATATTTACATTTTTTTAATTATGTACAACTATTTACTACAGGGCAGGTGGGGCGTTTGGCTCACTAGACCTGTTCAAAAAACTACTTTTTCATTAACACTAATCTTTGGAGGACAACTTTTATTTTTATGTAAGAATCAAAAGAAAACAATTCTGTAAAATACAGTACAGTAGTAATAAAAATAATTGGGGTTAGGTGGGCCATACAGCAAAAAGAGGAGGCGAGAAAAGAGGGTCAGTGTTCAGTGTTCATCAGGGTTCCCACACCTTGGTTAACATAAAATTCAAGGACCTTTCAATGACTTTCCAGATCCAACTTCCTCAAATTCAAGGACTGCACCTGCCAGCATTTACCTACTCTTACCCCTGAATATGTTATCAAAAAACGATGTTAATACAACGCAAATTCAAAAGACTGAATGTCATTTCAAGCCATGCATCCTGAAATTTTTTGTGCATGACATTAAGCGCTGATTCTACGAAAACTTCACTCACACTCAACATGACTGGCAAGTTAGCGATGCACATCTGAGATGACGACATTCACGTAAAATGGCTATAGTTGTTGAAGGATCAACAACTACCTACAGGAAATACTTGCTTTCGGTGCTGAACAAACAAACAAATTTCTCTACAGGAGAATGACCAAACTTTGCCAAGTAAAAGTCAGCATAAGCCCTGTGCAAAATAATGACATGTTGACAGTAGACAAATAATAATAATAATAACAATAATACACATATGCATATACACATACAGTACATACATAAAAGAGAGGAGCAAAGCCATATAATGAGATCAAGGACCGTCAAGGACGGCTGTCTTTTATGCCTGTTTTCAAAAACTTTCCAGGGCCTTGAACTTATTTTTTCAGATTCACAAACTTTCAAGGATTTCAAGGACCCGTGGGAACCCTGAAGGTAGCTCTGCGGGACTTGAGGGACATTGGTTTGTCATCAGGGGCTAATCTCCGGGAAGAAGCAGTGGCCGTGTTTATTTTGCCGAGTCTACCATGCATCAGTCAGCTAGCGGCGGCTAAACGCTTGCAGCTTTCACCTCAGCTGCCTAGGGAGGGGGGGACATGGGGGCCTATCTTCTCAATCACATGGTTTAAGGAGCGAGCCCCCTGGAAAAGATGATGCGCAACTAACCGTCTACTGACAATTCTCTGGAGCGCCCCAGGTCACTCTTGTTTCCCACCAGGATGACGGGGATGTTTTCCGACTGGTGCGCCCAGCGAAGCTGTATGCGCAGCTCCGAAGCCTTCTCAAAGCTGGACTTGTCCGTCACCGAGTTTACAATGATGTAGGCGTCGCCCATCCACATGCACTGATCCTTCAGCCACTGGCTGTTATCCTGTGGAATGGCACCCGGTTAATACAAAAGGCGCAGAACGCTCTGTGGCGTATCACCAATCCTGTGGTTTTAGGTGGTTGTTATCAGCGAGTGACTCGCTCACCTGTTCCCATATGTCCTACAAAAGCAGATTTGTCTCTTCTTCGTTGACGATGATTGACCTATCATATGTGTTTCCTGATGGGAAGAAGGAAGTAAGAAATAAGAACATTTATTCTGAAGTACTCAGCATCTCTTATCACAGTACCAGAGTCACCTATCCCAGTATCTAGACAGTAGGATTTTGACAAATCATCCATCAATCTGAGCCCTGACCGTGGAGTTTTCCTTTAGAGCCAGTGTATTAATCTTTTACACCCACTCTGCCTGGTGTTTGACTACAACTACCTAAGCTCTATTTGAGTAATGGGTGCAGCTGTGGCTGGCTGGAAATAGCAGAAATCAATACACCTTTACCTGCTCTCCCATATGACCCATTACACTGTCTGTTAGTCAGACCAGATTGTGAGGTCCTTGAATTAGCTTAATCCCATGTCCTTGGAACATGTTCTACTAAAAAGCAAGCATTATCTCGCAACAACAAAAGTGCCCACATTGGCACCAAGACTTTACCTGTCTCCTCTGAGTCGTGACTGTCCTCAACTCCACCAAATATCCTCGCCAGACTCGACTTCCCTACGTTGAGCTCGCCAAGAAGCACAACCTTGTAGGTGTGTCCATGGGAGTCGCTCCCGGAGGAGATGACAGAGTCGGATGAATCAGACACGCAGCTGTCACGGTGCTGCTCCCCGGGACCGTAGGAGGTGCAGCGCGTGAGTGTGGAGAGCTCGGCGCTCTGCACTGAGGGCATGGTGGAGCAGAACTCGCGGTGGTCCACTGGTATGCTCCTCCGGTGTAAACTCTGCAGGTTGAAGGGAGGAAAGGGTATACTTCCTCTCCTTTTATCCATGTTCCGCAACTTGTCTCCTTTGTTCAAAGTCATGATTATAATATAAGCAGTTTGTTAATATTGTTTGTCCCACTAAGTAGACAGCCCATATTAGCCTACATTAAATACACTTATTTATTGTTTCTGTTCTGACATATCCCAGCTGCCAATATCTATAAACATAGCAGTTTTTTACAGATAAACATGCCAAACCTGCCTATTTAAAATATATAAACTTAGATGTATATTTGTCCAATGTCTTCTTTCCAACGTCTGAACTCCAATGGTCAAGAAAAATCCGTTTGGTATAGCTCCTTTCGTTTCTCTTCTACAGTGCGGTTCGGTTATGATCAGAGATGAGACGGAGCCCCTTATTTATTGCCCGGTAGGATCGCTGGCGTCAAAAAATAATCAGAAAAAAACAGCAGATTGTTCAGATTTAATGTTAATAAAAATAAAAGATGTTTTAATAAATATATAAAAAGTTCTTACCTCTGGTGTCATGACCTCTGAAACGAAGGATGTTCTTTTTAAACTTGATCGGTCATATTTTAGGACTGCAAAAGTCTTCTCAATGATGGCTTCAGTCTAAAAAAAATATGAAATAAGCACAATATTCAGTAATTAAATTGCTGGAGCTCTTAAAAAAAGGTAAGCTCTACTAAAATGACAAAATAGTGTATTATAATAGCGTATAATAAGAGTATTTAATTAGCTCACTATTTTACACCTTGGTCCATGAACATGTTCCTGGTTTAAAACATGGACCTTCAAGTGTTTTAAATGGCTTGTTGATAAAGTAGGTGTACTTGTAGCCGGGTAAACTATGTGCAAGACAGGTATCCAAAGTATCCAAGACCAGGACAAAGAAAAACAATATGTCAGGCTAATATCTAAACATGTCTTTGGACTTTACCCATGTTTTAATACAAATATTTACCTGGTTTTCTTCAAAGACAGAAATGTTTCCATCTCTGAGCCTTTTCATTTTCAGGTCAAAAGTGGGGTTTTCAAGCAGGAACATTCTATTGGACCTCAATCTTCTGGACTGCAGGTCTTTTTCTAGAAAAAAACATAATTTTATTAGTGAATTTGTGAAGTGTAATGATGCTTATTGATGTAAATACACCGCACAACATAACATTAGACTTCTTTTCCTGCTGATTATTGGGTGGTATTCCAGATTTTAAATTTTAGTTCAGAAATTGAGTGCTGAAGATTTCCTTTACTGTAACTCACTATTTTTTTAGTCAGTGTAAGACTGTTTTTCTATTGTGGTTTAATATAAATTACCATTGGTGTTACCATGTTTGCCATTAATTAATGAATCTATGGCAGCCCATAGCAGTATTATTTGACCTATTCAATGTTTGGTGAGTGTGACATATTTCTTTGACATTACAGGTACTCAAGAGTATTTGATGCTGCGCTACTGATCACATTAAGTACTTTCATTTATTTTAGTAAGTACATTTATTGAATCATAACAGTCAAGTTTGCAATTATGTTTTCTTGTCAGATATGTGCATATCAGTGTAACTGCTCAGTTGCCTATGTGAGACACGTGAAAATTCACAGAAATATGCACAATTTAAAACTGCAGTGTTGTATCCCTAATTGCAAAAGGACCTTTCGAAAATGTCACCCAGCTTCTGATGGCTCATTTCTCAGAGAACACCACAGGACTAGTTCTTCATGCAGATCTAAGTTTCCATTGAAAAAATACACTCTACACATGTGTGTGTTGTGTGTGTGTATGTATGTCATGTGTCAATTTATCAAGGGTTCACACACAAGGTTGTAATTTGCTGTATTTCAAAAGAATTTGACAGGAATTTTTTTGTCATGTTTCAGGTGGAACAGCAGGACACTGTATTCAGCGCTGGATGGTCAGCCTTGAGGGCCATGTAATATGTGAGGGGATGCAACCCACCTTCTTGACAGGGCTTGCTGCCTTATTTTCGACCTTCTATATCTTTAATATTGAATACCAAGAAGAGGCCTCATGCACTCTTGAATTCATCCAAATGTTAGGTATTTTCACTAAAACATGTGTTTCTTATCTCTTTAATGGTATACTATTGTGAACAAAACATTTTCTGCTTTTTGTTGTGTTGTTAATGTAAGTGAGTTACACAAATTGAGTTTTACACTGTCTGAAGAGACACTATTATTTTTCAGGCGCTTCATTGGTATAAACCCTGAGTGAGGCACCAAGGCTGGACGGGGCAAAGACTTGCCCAAAAAAACTGGCAAAGCCACCAGCAAAAAGATGACAACAGTCAACCCACATGTATCCACTCTGCTGAGAAGACTGATGGACTTTCACTGGGACTTCATTTAGAATGGTGAGATTATTCAGTCCCATTGCACACACACACACACACACACACACACACACACACACACACACACACACACACACACACACACACACACACACACACAAAGACACCAGCTTGTCTCATTGCTTTAATTCTTTTTCCCTCACAACTTTTCTCTCTCTCTCTTACAGGGTAGAAAGTCTGAATTGCTGTTATTCACGCACCTCACCTGGTCCCTCAACACAAGCTCCATAACAAAGCCCAGCAGCGTCTCTACTTCCTGTAGACTGAGGAAAGCACACCTTCCACCTCCCATCCTCACCATGTTCTACAGAGGGACTGTAGAGAGCATCCTGAGCGCCTGCATTACCGTCTGGTTCAGGAGCTGCAACATCTCGGAGCCCAAGACCCTACAGCGGATAGTGAGGATAGCCGAGAAGATCATTGGTGTCTCTCTCCCCTCCATCAGTGACATCTACACCACACGCTGCATCCGCAAAGTCACCAGCATTGTGGAAGACCCAACCCACCCATCACACGGTCTCTTCACTCTGATGCCGTCCGGCAAAAGATACAGGAGCATCCGAGCCTCCACCTCCAGACTCTGTAATAGCTTTGTTCACCAGGCAGTCAGGCTCCTCAACTCCCAGACACAGAACTGACACACACCAACACTGATCTGACCCCACACACGCACAAAAAGACTGCACTGAACCCCCCACCAGAAATAGTTGCTGCTCTCCCACAGGACCTATTAACTACCTCAGAACCACTGTGTTCATGTATGTTCCATATGATACAGTATATCACTCATCTCAGACACCACTTAGACCACATTGCACTGTACCAGCTCTTTACACCATTATGTCTCAATTGTCTCTGGCCTGTTGTATTTATTGTAATGTTTTGCTGTGAGATTGCCCTATGCTGCACATTTTGCACAGTCTTGAACTGCTACCCTGCCGCACTTTATGTTGTCTGTTGTACTGTCAATTTGTGTTACACCATGGTTGCGGAGGAACGAAATTTCGTCACACTGTGTACCTGCACTCTGATGTAATGACAATAAAAAGCCACTTGACTTGAAGTTTGTCTGGATTGTTCCTGTTGTTTCATTATCGGAACTGTTATGTTGTGACTAGTTTCATGTCAACATTTCCGAGTCTGAATGCCTTGTTCTTTTATTGCACTATTTTCAGTCAAAGGGTTGTGTTGTTTTTTTGTTTGTTTTTTTTTTTTTTACGAAGAAGGCACTATTTGAATGTAGAGAATTTAAATTATGTTAAAATAAAAGGCAAAGTGCATTAAGAAGCTGTGTTTTTTTCACATTGCAATTACATACTGCTAAATTCACAAATCACATTCTGTTGTAGTTTGTAGATTTTGTTGTAGTTTTGTAGAGTACTACTATTATTATCATAACTATAATTATAAATGTCAGTTATGGAAGCAGTGGTGTATTATTATTATGGTTACTATTAATACTTTTACTACTATTATTGTCACGGTGAGGCGGCCCTCTACCGGCCGCCTCTGTCCACAGCGGCTGTTGTTGTTGCTGTTGTTTGGTGACGTCATGTGCGTCCCTCAGGTGGGCAGAGCCCGTGATCCGTCTCACCTGAGGGTCGTTTGTTTGCCTATATATGTCTTGTCTTTGTACCAGATGACCGCTGGTCATTATATCCTTAATTTGGGGATATTGCACGGGTTTTAGGTTTGCACACTTTCTATTAAACCATCCTTTTTCCCTGAGACTTGGTGTGATCGCTTCCTTTTAGTTGCTCACCCCCGCCCGTCACAGAATGACCAGCCACCCTTCGGAAGCCGCCGAGTCTCTTTTTCTTTCTCCTTCGTTCGTGGTCATGTCTCGTGGTAAGTGTTTGTCTGCGTGGTGTTTTGTGAAGAGTTCTGCCTTGCTTTTGTGTTGTGTTTGTATCACGGCGTGGACCAGGGCTGTCTGCCCTGGGAAAACTCTTCCTGTCTGTTGTTTGTTAGTTTGTTTGAAGAGCTCCGCCGTGTCTGTGTTTGTGGCACGGCGAGGACCAGGGCGTCTTCCCTGGAAAGGCTCTTCATGTTTTGTGTTGGTTAAAACGTGTGTTCATGTCGACGAATGTGTGGATCAGTGTGCGTGCTCGTTATGTTTAATGTTACATGTTTTGTGTGTGACGCGGTCGCCGCTCGTCACTGTCGCCTCGCTCCCCGTGTGTCTTGTGTTAAATGTGGGGAGCGACTGCGACTCTGGTTTTAGGTTTGCACACTTTCTATTAAACCATCAGTTTTCCCTGAGACTTGGCGAGATCGCTTCCTTTTAGTTGCTCACCCCCGCCCGTCACAATTATTATCATAACTATTATTATAAACTGTTATGGAAGCAGTGGTGGATAATGTAATTGTAATGACAATATAGCCATTATTTTACTTTATTATTATTCTACTTTACAATGTTATTTTATTATATTTTACCATTGTATGTACCTTATGCTTTGGCAATACAAATGTACATATTTGTCATGCCAATAAAGCGCCATTGAATTGGATTGAATTGGATTAGAATGTGGAACATAACACTTCTTACACTGCCCTGATGTCATAATAATGACACATATGAGGATCATTCCATGTACACTATAATTTCAGATCAGATTGTGTAGTGTGACGCAACTGACCATGTTTGCCAAAATGAAGTGTCTCTGGTGTTGGTGTGCAGGGGGAATCCAGGACGAGTCAACAGACACAGACATGAACAAGGAGTCCAGAAGAGAAATCAAACTAAAAGCTAAAAGAAAAGCAAAAGAGGAGACAGAAAACATCATTCCCTTGAGTGAGTGAATGAGTACAATGTTAACAACTTATTTTGTGGCATGTATAGGGACTTATTTAAGGTATTTTTCTTTGAACACAGTTCAGTAAAGCTCAGTATCAGTAAGGTTCATGTAAATGGTTTATTCACTGTGTATCTTTATGCTTGTAGCAGTACTGAAAGTCTTTCCCTTTAGAAAATCATTAATAAATTGCAATAATTAGAATTCACAGGAAACAAACACAGTTACATGTTACTCCTAGGTAGCGTTAAGTAACTTTGGAGTTCATTATTATGGGTCAGGGGCTGTACTGTGATACTGATCACATCACCCTGGTAAAACCTCTATTAATGTCAATACCAGAAAAACAAGCATCAACACAGCTCAACTGAAAAACATTCATCTGACATTCTCATGTAAAATTGATTAGTGTATGTTGAAGAAATTTTTTTTTGTTGTTGCAGAAGCTCCTGTGACCGATGATCTGGATAAGATGATCGATGATCTCTTCCACTTTCTCCAGGACTATTCTTCTGACCTTCCACCTCTAGGTGATCAAGAGACATTCATACAAAATCCCATACTGAAAACACATTTGCTAATTTACTGACATCAACTTGTTCAATACTTATTAATATCAATACCATAGAAGTTTACATTAACACATCAGCATCAGTACGATTCATGTAAATGGTTTATTCACTGTGTATCTTTATGCTTGTAGCAGTACTGGAAGTCTTTTCCTTTTGAAAATCATTAATAAATTGCAATAATCAGAATTCACAGGAAACAAACACAGTTACTCCTAGGTAGCGTTAAGTAACTTTGGAGTTTATTGCTAGAGCCATTAAGTGAAAAATAAGAGAAAAAGAAACAGAAAATAGGTCTGTTCTATAGGATTTCTCTTTTCTTTCTATTTTTGTTGTTATTTTTGTCTGTTTTGTTCTTGTCTTTGTTCTTTTTTGTATTTCTCTGTAAAGCATCCTTGGGTACTTTGAAAGGCGCTATATAAGTGGAAATTATTATTATTATTATTATTATTATTATGGGTCAGGGGCTGTACTGTGATACTGATCACATCACCCTGGTAAAACCCCTATTAATGTCAATACCAGAAAAACAAGCATAAAAACAGCTCAAATTAAAAACATTCATCTGACATTCTCATGTAAAATTAGAGTATGTTGAAAAAAAAAATTTTGTTGTTGCAGAAACACCTGTTCTGGACTTTTCTTCTCATCTTCCACCTCTAGGTGATCAAGAAACATTCATACAAAAAACACATTTGCTAATTTACTGAAGTTTACATTAACACAGATCAGCTGAAAAATATTCACCTGTTATTACCACACAATATTTAATAAGGGCTTCTTGAAAAAAATTTTTTTGCAGAAGGAACTATGAAATATGTGTTCTCGACATCTGTCAGGAACCCTCACAGGCTCCCTTGGACAAGACTGAGGTCTCTTGCACCCTGCATGTAGGTGACCAAGAGACATTCATACAGAATCCTATGCTGATTACACGTTTGCTAATTTACTGACATCAACCTGTTCAATAGCTAGTAATATAAATAAGAGAGACTCTTACATTTACAGAAATCAGCTGAAAAATATTAACCTGTTATTACCATTTAATATTTAATAAGGGCGTGTTGAAAAAAAATCTTTTTTTTTGCAGAAGGAACTTTGAAAGGAACTCTCAACGAGTCCTGTCAGGAGATCTTGCAACTCACCTCTAGCCTGTTCCTGTGTCTTCATGTTGTTGTTGTTGTTGTGGTGTTTGTCCCTCAGGTGGGCGGAGCCCGCGATCCGTCTCACAGTCTTGTTGTTGTTGTTGTTGTGGTGTTTGTCCCTCAAGTTGGCGGAGCCCGTGATCCGTCTCACAGTCGTGTTTTTGTTGTTGTTGTGGTGTTTGTCCCTCAAGTTGGCGGAGCCCGCGATCCGTCTCACAGTCGTATTTTTGTTGTTGTTGTGGTGTTTGTCCCTCAGGTGGGCGGAGCCCGCGATCCGTCTCACCTGAGGGTCGTTTGTTTGTCTATGTATGTCTTGTCTTTGTACCAGTTGACCGCTGGTTATTATACCCTTAATTTTGAACAAGTCACGGGTTTTTGGTTTACGCACTTATTCTATTAAACCATACATTTTCCCTAAGACTTGGCGTGATCGTTTCCTTTTTGTTTCACTCACCCTGCCCGTCACACATGCAAGTCTGTCAACATCGACTTTTCATCATCAGTTTAGGCTCCCATAATCCCTCATGTTCTGTTTTTACAATATAAAATATACAAATATATGCCTGTTCAGTTGTCTAGTCCGTGGGGTTAGTGTTGAAAACACAGCTTGTGGTCTTAGCAGCCTAGGAGGAGGCCGACAGAGTCCGGCTCTCTCAGAGCACTGTGAGGTTGTGGCAGGTCTTGGACTTTTGTCGGAAGGCCATCTTCTTGTTCTTCCGGGCAACCATGTGGCCCAGGAAGCATTTGGCCTTTTTGCTGACTGCCCTCTGTGTGGGGTGGGGGGTAACAAAAAGTGAACAGGAGGGGGAGAAGGTGGGGTGGACACATGAGAATCACAAGTGCAGGTTAAAGGTACAGGGTTCCCACACCTTGGTTAACATAAAATTCAAGGACCTTTCAATGACTTTCCAGGACCAACTTCCTCAAATTCAAGGACTGCACCTGCCAGCATTTACCTACTCTTACCCCTGAATATGTTATCAAAAAACGATGTTAATACAACGCAAATTCAAAAGACTGAATGTCATTTCAAGCCATGCATCCTGAAATTTTTTGTGCATGACATTAAGCGCTGATTCTACGAAAACTTCACTCACACTCAACATGACTGGCAAGTTAGCGATGCACATCTGAGATGACGACATTCACGTAAAATGGCTATAGTTGTTGAAGGATCAACAACTACCTAAAGGAAACACTTGCTTTCGGTGCTGAACAAACAAACAAATTTCTCTACAGGAGAATGACCAAACTTTGCCAAGTAAAAGTCAGCATAAGCCCTGTGCAAAATAATGACATGTTGACAGTAGACAAATAATAATAATAATAACAATAATACACATATGCATATACACATACAGTACATACATAAAACAGAGGAGCAAAGCCATATAATGAGATCAAGGACCGTCAAGGACGGCTGTCTTTTATGCCTGTTTTCAAAAACTTTCCAGGGCCTTGAACTTATTTTTTCAGATTCACAAACTTTCAAGGATTTCAAGGACCCGTGGGAACCCTGGTTCATGGTCAGCCACTGGTCAGTGTTCATCCACACCGTCCCCTCAAAAGCCCTCAATGTCTAAAATACAGTAAATAGTACAGGAAGAGGTGCCTTACACAATCACCAACTATAACAGCCTAAAATGTGGTTAGAAATGAGGGGGAGAGACAAGTAATTTTTTTTTTACCTTATTTTCAGTAGTTTTTAGCACTTTGAGTTGCATGTATGTATGAAAGGTGCTATACAAATAAAGATTATTATTACAGTGGTACCTCGAGATACGAGCTGCTCTATATACGAGCGATCCAAGATACGAGCACCGAGACGAGCAAAATTTCTGTTCGACACCCGAGTGCACGCTCGAGATACGAGCATGAACCACTAGGTGGCAGTACAGTACTATATGGAAAAAAAGAAATAATTAATCAGCTCAAAGACACACTCAAACGCTTTTCTTTTTCACCCTCCCCCACAACCTTAGGTTCAAAAACACAAACATACCTGTATGTGCGGAGATGACGTCATTTAGCGCGTTCTAGCAGCCAATAGCGTTTTTTAAATTTTAAACACATCCAGCAGAACAATGAACTGATGGTTCACACCATCACCCCCCCCCTCACCCGTCTACCTATAAGTGGCTGCATGTACATAACAAAGGGTGGCCTAATGGAATGCAAATATCCCCAGAACTGCCCCCTGGTGGAGACCAGGTGGAAAAAGTGTGGAATGAAAATGCTGGGACTCCTAGTGTTAAAACTACATTCCCAGAGATTGATGCTATGGCTTTGAAATTGGTACCAAACGATAGGTAATAACATTTTCATTTATCTGGTATAAAACACATAGACACTATGTACATTTCAACTATATTTAATGCAAAAACATACATATTTTTGATGCTTGGAAAGGATGACATCGTATGATACATGACCAGTGTTGGGAACGTTACTTTAAAAAAGTAATTAGTTATAGTTACTCACTACTTGTTCAAAAACGTAACTGAGTTAGTAACTGAATTACTCTATAATACAAGTAACTCGTTACCAGGGAAAGTAACTATTTGCATTACAGTTAAAAAAAAGTTATATGCCAATGAATAAGGATTTTTTGAAAAAGCAGTTTTCACAGTCAGTTGAAATGAGTATTTATTGCACATCAACAGACCAGTGCAGGATAAAATCCTTTAAAACCCCAAATCTTTGTAAATAATAATAATAATAAAAAGCAAAAGTAAACAGTTACACTATATAAAGTGCATTTAAATCAAATATCAAATATATTTGTATAGCGCTTTTCACAACATATGTTGTCACAAAGCGCTTTACAGTATTTACAAAGTTAACAATACTATGGGTCCAAATCCCTTATGAGCAAGCCAAAGGCGACAGTGGCAAGGAAAAACTCCCTAGATGGTGGGGAATAGGAAGAAACCTTGGGAGGACCAAGACTCAAAAGGGAACCCATCCTCCATTGGGCGGCCCGTTAACACACAAATTACACAAAAACAAATTATACAGACTAATACACAAGTTACAAATAAATCACACAATCAGGCTAAGTATAAGGTAACTAGAATGAAAGTTCTGGGTGCTGATATTGTCAATGTAAATGTCTTATGATGAACGCCAGGTTTTCATTCCATGTCGGAGCGATGATACTGGAATTGTAGGCTCCAACTGCAGTGTTACTCCCCAAGTGAACCTCGGAGAAGAAAGATATGTGATGTGGTAAATATGTAACAGATTATTCAAAGGCCAAACTACATCTATTTACATATTTACATTGACATCTATCAAATTAAATTAAATTCTCTCAACCTGAAACAACTGGATTGTTCAGAACAGAAGTAAACTTAAGAATAAAACCTCTATTCTTAAATAAATCAAATACCCAGTCTGGTAAACATTCAGGAACTTCAAGTATTTTCTTAAATAATGTTTATATCGCCACCTTGAAAAATGATAATTTTTCTTCGGCTTGCTTCTGACTCGCTATTTCTGTCTCTTCTCCGTTTTTGTCGTGTCACTGGTGTGCTTTGGCGCGCGTGTAAAAACACTGGCTCGGATTGGCTACCATAACGCTGCCTTAGCCTTGTTAAGTTAAACAGGTGTTACACCGAGGACTGTGACCTATCGAGATCTGTTACTCCTCACTAGCCTGGGCAGTGGTCCGCTCGCATTACTGTTAGTATATCAATATATAGTAACGCACCGCTTTTAATGACCAGTAACGTCAACGGCGTTGTAACGACAGGAAAAGTAATTAATTATATTATCCCGTTACTGACAAAATGACGCCGTTATCGCAACACTGTACATGACTATCTCAAAAATGTTACTCTATTGTACATATATCACAATGATCACACATTACATTGAGAAATAGGTTTGAACCAACTAAGCTTTATATCTTAATTTAAGATTGTGAACTGCTGAGATCGTGGCATCTGTAAGACATCTGCACAGCGGGAAAGTGGTCAGCGATACAAGTGAACAGGACGAACCAACAGAGAAGAGAAGAAAGGTGGAGAAATCTCCTGCCACAAGGTGTTCCAGTCATGTGTATCTCATTGGGCAGCCCAGCTCCAGCATCAGTGGCTGTCAACTTCCTACTAATCGCCAGGTGTATCGCCATTCTGGAGTATGGCAAGGATTAAAACACTTACTAGACCAAATGCAGTCAATCACTCATTGCAGTTCCTTTCTCTTCCTCTGTTGTGTTGTCTCTTCTCTTGTTTTTGACTATTTTCCTGTATTTCTCATGGAGGATCATGAAGTGATTGACTGCATTTGGTCTAGTGTTTTAATCCTTGCCATACTCCAGAATGGCAAAACAACATCCAGTGTATCATGGGCTAGAGAACTATTGTCACTGTACAAGCCAACCTAGAAAATCCTGAAGCTACTGGATTACTGAAGGTTTGCCTACCGCTTCAGACTCTGTGTCCCAGCGACAACAGAGGTCTACGAATGGCTGCTTTTGAACCGTCCCTTCACCAGTCGGTGTCTGTGACATGGCGGGCAGAAAGCCCCGCCTTTGTCGCTCTCTGGCAGTTTGTCCCGGAGAGCAACGATGCCGTCCACCCTCTGCTATGTCACAAAAGCCTGGTGACGCAGCTCCACCGGACCGTCAGCCACGTCGACCACGCGATGATGGCCTTGAACGCCGTCGGGTCCCAGACTCTCCTGGGAATTAAAGAAAGAGAAATACAGATATTTCTGTATCCTAATCGTCAGGACATCACCCCTCCTTCCCCTCTGTCTTGCCGGCAATCAGCAGGACCAAACATCACCCTTTATTATGTTAATTAACAGAGCAAGAATGAGGCAGCAGCTCTGTGGTGCACCCAGAAAGTCTAATACTACCGCTACTAATATCCTCTGTAAATATATAGCACATGTATTTGTTTGATACTCTCATTGGCTTTATTGGGTATTTTCTGTCTAGAATAGATTCAAACAATTTTTTCCCCAATTATTTAGCAGATAGATAGATAGATAGATAGATAGATAAATAGATAGATAGATAGATAGATAGATAGATAGATAGAGAGAGAGAGAGACAGAGAGAGTACTTGGTGAAGCCAATTAGCACCGCCATGATAATGCTAATTTCCGGTACCATTCGTATGGGATTTCCAATATAACATTAGCATGGAGCTAATTGTCGGCCGAGAGTGAAGTCAAATCTTTGATATATTATAATTTCTTTCATTTGATTATTAATGAAACTAATGGTATAAATAAAAAAGCGACCTTATTGATAGATGTTGTACTTGGTGTTTTAGAAAGCCAATTAGCACCGCCATGATAATGCTAATTTCCGGTAGCATTGGTATGGGATTTCCAATATAACATTAGCATGGAGCTAATTGTCGGCCGAGAGTGAAGTCAAATGTTTGATATATTATCATTTCCTTCATTTGATTATTAATGAAACGAATAGTATATTTTTTATTAAATTGAATTATCAATGTATCTTTACCTTATAAAGGATTAAATGTCCACCCCAAGAGGATTTGATGTCTTCAAATGTATTTTTTGTTTTAAGCATAATTGGTTGTCCTGTAGGTCAGTGGATAAGGTGTTGGGCGACAGGCCACTCAGTGCAGGGTTCAAACCCCACTGTGACCTCCTGATCCTGGCTAATAGCCGGTATGCATCGGTTGAGGGGGGACTGGCCCGAACCAAGCCAACGCTACAGGAAAACCTTTTCTTCATTACTACTAATGGTTTACATTAGACAAACAGCCTGCTCGCTCTTTGCTGTTTTAGAAAGCCAATTAGCACCGCCATGATAATGCTAATTTCCGATAGCATTCCTATGGGATTTCCAATATAACGTTAGCATCCAGCTAATTGTCGGCTGAGAGTCAAGTCAAATCTTTCATATATTATCATTTCCTTCATTTGATTATTAATATAAACTAATAGTATATTTTTTATTCAATTGAATTATCAATGGATCTTTACCTTATAAAGGATTAAATGTCCGCCCCAAGAGGATTTGATCATTTTTTATTATTATCAAACAGTGCTCCTTCACTACAAGTACAACTATACACACATAATAAACATATAACAACATATTTAAAACTTGTAAATCCTGTAAAGCTGCTTTGTGACAACATGTGTTGTGGAAAACCAAAATATATTTCATTGGATTTGATTTGATATTTACATTTTTTTTATTATGTACAACTATTTACTACAGGGCAGGTGGGGCGTTTGGCTCACTAGACCTGTTCAAAAAACTACTTTTTCATTAACACTAATCTTTGGAGGACAACTTTTATTTTTATGTAAGAATCAAAAGAAAACAATTCTGTAAAATACAGTACAGTAGTAATAAAAATAATTGGGGTTAGGTGGGCCATACAGCGAAAAGAGGAGGCGAGAAAAGAGGGTCAGTGTTCAGTGTTCATGGTCAGCCACTGGTCAGTGTTCATCCACACCGTCCCCTCAAAAGCCCTCAATGTCTAAAATACAGTAAATAGTACAGGAAGAGGTGCCTTACACAACACCAACTATAACAGCCTAAAATGTGGTTAGAAATGAGGGGGAGAGACAAGTAATTTTTTTTTTACCTTATTTTCAGTAGTTTTTAGCACTTTGAGTTGCATGTATGTATGAAAGGTGCTATACAAATAAAGATTATTATTACAGTGGTACCTCGAGATACGAGCTGCTCTATATACGAGCGATCCAAGATACGAGCACCGAGACGAGCAAAATTTCTGTTCGACACCCGAGTGCACGCTCGAGATACGAGCATGAACCACTAGGTGGCAGTACAGTACTATATGGAAAAAAAGAAATAATTAATCAGCTCAAAGACACACTCAAACGCTTTTCTTTTTCACCCTCCCCCACAACCTTAGGTTCAAAAACACAAACATACCTGTATGTGCGGAGATGACGTCATTTAGCGCGTTCTAGCAGCCAATAGCGTTTTTTTAATTTTAAACACATCCAGCAGAACAATGAACTGATGGTTCACACCATCACCCCCCCCTCACCCGTCTACCTATAAGTGGCTGCATGTACATAACAAAGGGTGGCCTAATGGAATGCAAATATCCCCAGAACTGCCCCCTGGTGGAGACCAGGTGGAAAAAGTGTGGAATGAAAATGCTGGGACTCCTAGTGTTAAAACTACATTCCCAGAGATTGATGCTATAGCTTTGAAATTGGTACCAAACGATAGGTAATAACATTTTCATTTATCTGGTATAAAACACATAGACACTATGTACATTTCAACTATATTTAATGCAAAAACATACATATTTTTGATGCTTGGAAAGGATGACATCGTATGATACATGACCAGTGTTGGGAACGTTACTTTAAAAAAGTAATTAGTTATAGTTACTCACTACTTGTTCAAAAACGTAACTGAGTTAGTAACTGAATTACTCTATAATACAAGTAACTCGTTACCAGGGAAAGTAACTATTTGCATTACAGTAAAAAAAAAGTTATATGCCAATGAATAAGGATTTTTTGAAAAAGCAGTTTTCACAGTCAGTTGAAATGAGTATTTATTGCACATCAACAGACCAGTGCAGGATAAAATCCTTTAAAATCCCAAATCTTTGTAAATAATAATAATAATAAAAAGCAAAAGTAAACAGTTACACTATATAAAGTGCATTTAAATCAAATATCAAATATATTTGTATAGCGCTTTTCACAACATATGTTGTCACAAAGCGCTTTACAGTATTTACAAAGTTAACAATACTATGGGTCCAAATCCCTTATGAGCAAGCCAAAGGCGACAGTGGCAAGGAAAAACTCCCTAGATGGTGGGGAATAGGAAGAAACCTTGGGAGGACCAAGACTCAAAAGGGAACCCATCCTCCATTGGGCGGCCCGTTAACACACAAATTACACAAAAACTAATTATACAGACTAATACACAAGTTACAAATAAATCACACAATCAGGCTAAGTATAAGGTAACTAGAATGAAAGTTCTGGGTGCTGATATTGTCAATGTAAATGTCTTATGATGAACGCCAGGTTTTCATTCCATGTCGGAGCGATGATACTGGAATTGTAGGCTCCAACTGCAGTGTTACTCCCCAAGTGAACCTCGGAGAAGAAAGATATGTGATGTGGTAAATATGTAACAGATTATTCAAAGGCCAAACTACATCTATTTACATATTTACATTGACATCTATCAAATTAAATTAAATTCTCTCAACCTGAAACAACTGGATTGTTCAGAACAGAAGTAAACTTAAGAATAAAACCTCTATTCTTAAATAAATCAAATACCCAGTCTGGTAGACATTCAGGAACTTCAAGTATTTTCTTAAATAATGTTTATATCGCCACCTTGAAAATGATAATTTTTCTTCGGCTTGCTTCTGACTCGCTATTTCTGTCTCTTCTCCGTTTTTGTCGTGTCACTGGTGTGCTTTGGCGCGCGTGTAAAAACACTGGCTCGGATTGGCTACCATAACGCTGCCTTAGCCTTGTTAAGTTAAACAGGTGTTACACCGAGGACTGTGACCTATCGAGATCTGTTACTCCTCACTAGCCTGGGCAGTGGTCCGCTCGCATTACTGTTAGTATATCAATATATAGTAACGCACCGCTTTTAATGACCAGTAACGTCAACGGCGTTGTAACGACAGGAAAAGTAATTAATTATATTATCCCGTTACTGACAAAATGACGCCGTTATCGCAACACTGTACATGACTATCTCAAAAATGTTACTCTATTGTACATATATCACAATGATCACACATTACATTGAGAAATAGGTTTGAACCAACTAAGCTTTATATCTTAATTTAAGATTGTGAACTGCTGAGATCGTGGCATCTGTAAGACATCTGCACAGCGGGAAAGTGGTCAGCGATACAAGTGAACAGGACGAACCAACAGAGAAGAGAAGAAAGGTGGAAAAATCTCCTGCCACAAGGTGTTCCGGTCATGTGTATCTCATTGGGCAGCCCAGCTCCAGCATCAGTGGCTGTCAACTTCCTACTAATCGCCAGGTGTATCGCCATTCTGGAGTATGGCAAGGATTAAAACACTTACTAGACCAAATGCAGTCAATCACTCATTGCAGTTCCTTTCTCTTCCTCTGTTGTCTCTTCTCTTGTTTTTGACTATTTTCCTGTATTTCTCATGGAGGATCATGAAGTGATTGACTGCATTTGGTCTAGTGTTTTAATCCTTGCCATACTCCAGAATGGCAAAACAACATCCAGTGTATCATGGGCTAGAGAACTATTGTCACTGTACAAGCCAACCTAGAAAATCCTGAAGCTACTGGATTACTGAAGGTTTGCCTACCGCTTCAGACTCTGTGTCCCAGCGACAACAGAGGTCTACGAATGGCTGCTTTTGAACCGTCCCTTCACCAGTCGGTGTCTGTGACATGGCGGGCAGAAAGCCCCGCCTTTGTCGCTCTCTGGCAGTTTGTCCCGGAGAGCAACGATGCCGTCCACCCTCTGCTATGTCACAAAAGCCTGGTGACGCAGCTCCACCGGACCGTCAGCCACGTCGACCACGCGATGATGGCCTTGAACGCTGTCGGGTCCCAGACTCTCCTGGGAATTAAAGAAAGAGAAATACAGATATTTCTGTATCCTAATCGTCAGGACATCACCCCTCCTTCCCCTCTGTCTTGCCAGCAATCAGCAGGACCAAACATCACCCTTTATTATGTTAATTAACAGAGCAAGAATGAGGCAGCAGCTCTGTGGTGCACCCAGAAAGTCTAATACTACCGCTACTAATATCCTCTGTAAATATATATCACATGTATTTGTTTGATACTCTCATTGGCTTTATTGGGTATTTTCTGTCTAGAATAGATTCAAACAATTTTTTCCCCAATTATTTAGCAGATAGATAGATAGATAGATAGATAGATAGATAGATAGATAGATAGATAGATAGATAGATAAATAGATAGATAGATAGATAGATAGATAGATAGAGAGAGAGAGAGACAGAGAGAGTACTTGGTGAAGCCAATTAGCACCGCCATGATAATGCTAATTTCCGGTACCATTCGTATGGGATTTCCAATATAACATTAGCATGGAGCTAATTGTCGGCCGAGAGTGAAGTCAAATCTTTGATATATTATAATTTCTTTCATTTGATTATTAATGAAACTAATGGTATAAATAAAAAAGCGACCTTATTGATAGATGTTGTACTTGGTGTTTTAGAAAGCCAATTAGCACCGCCATGATAATGCTAATTTCCGGTAGCATTGGTATGGGATTTCCAATATAACATTAGCATGGAGCTAATTGTCGGCCGAGAGTGAAGTCAAATGTTTGATATATTATCATTTCCTTCATTTGATTATTAATGAAACGAATAGTATATTTTTTATTAAATTGAATTATCAATGTATCTTTACCTTATAAAGGATTAAATGTCCACCCCAAGAGGATTTGATGTCTTCAAATGTATTTTTTGTTTTAAGCATAATTGGTTGTCCTGTAGGTCAGTGGATAAGGTGTTGGGCGACAGGCCACTCAGTGCAGGGTTCAAACCCCACTGTGACCTCCTGATCCTGGCTAATAGCCGGTATGCATCGGTTGAGGGGGGACTGGCCCGAACCAAGCCAACGCTACAGGAAAACCTTTTCTTCATTACTACTAATGGTTTACATTAGACAAACAGCCTGCTCGCTCTTTGCTGTTTTAGAAAGCCAATTAGCACCGCCATGATAATGCTAATTTCCGATAGCATTCCTATGGGATTTCCTATATAACGTTAGCATCCAGCTAATTGTCGGCTGAGAGTCAAGTCAAATCTTTCATATATTATCATTTCCTTCATTTGATTATTAATATAAACTAATAGTATATTTTTTATTCAATTGAATTATCAATGTATCTTTACCTTATAAAGGATTAAATGTCCGCCCCAAGAGGATTTGATCATTTTTTATTATTATCAAACAGTGCTCCTTCACTACAAGTACAACTATACACACATAATAAACATATAACAACATATTTAAAACTTGTAAATCCTGTAAAGCTGCTTTGTGACAACATGTGTTGTGGAAAACCAAAATATATTTCATTGGATTTGATTTGATATTTACATTTTTTTTATTATGTACAACTATTTACTACAGGGCAGGTGGGGCGTTTGGCTCACTAGACCTGTTCAAAAAACTACTTTTTCATTAACACTAATCTTTGGAGGACAACTTTTATTTTTATGTAAGAATCAAAAGAAAACAATTCTGTAAAATACAGTACAGTAGTAATAAAAATAATTGGGGTTAGGTGGGCCATACAGCGAAAAGAGGAGGCGAGAAAAGAGGGTCAGTGTTCAGTGTTCATGGTCAGCCACTGGTCAGTGTTCATCCACACCGTCCCCTCAAAAGCCCTCAATGTCTAAAATACAGTAAATAGTACAGGAAGAGGTGCCTTACACAACACCAACTATAACAGCCTAAAATGTGGTTAGAAATGAGGGGGAGAGACAAGTAATTTTTTTTTTACCTTATTTTCAGTAGTTTTTAGCACTTTGAGTTGCATGTATGTATGAAAGGTGCTATACAAATAAAGATTATTATTACAGTGGTACCTCGAGATACGAGCTGCTCTATATACGAGCGATCCAAGATACGAGCACCGAGACGAGCAAAATTTCTGTTCGACACCCGAGTGCACGCTCGAGATACGAGCATGAACCACTAGGTGGCAGTACAGTACTATATGGAAAAAAAGAAATAATTAATCAGCTCAAAGACACACTCAAACGCTTTTCTTTTTCACCCTCCCCCACAACCTTAGGTTCAAAAACACAAACATACCTGTATGTGCGGAGATGACGTCATTTAGCGCGTTCTAGCAGCCAATAGCGTTTTTTTAATTTTAAACACATCCAGCAGAACAATGAACTGATGGTTCACACCATCACCCCCCCCTCACCCGTCTACCTATAAGTGGCTGCATGTACATAACAAAGGGTGGCCTAATGGAATGCAAATATCCCCAGAACTGCCCCCTGGTGGAGACCAGGTGGAAAAAGTGTGGAATGAAAATGCTGGGACTCCTAGTGTTAAAACTACATTCCCAGAGATTGATGCTATAGCTTTGAAATTGGTACCAAACGATAGGTAATAACATTTTCATTTATCTGGTATAAAACACATAGACACTATGTACATTTCAACTATATTTAATGCAAAAACATACATATTTTTGATGCTTGGAAAGGATGACATCGTATGATACATGACCAGTGTTGGGAACGTTACTTTAAAAAAGTAATTAGTTATAGTTACTCACTACTTGTTCAAAAACGTAACTGAGTTAGTAACTGAATTACTCTATAATACAAGTAACTCGTTACCAGGGAAAGTAACTATTTGCATTACAGTAAAAAAAAAGTTATATGCCAATGAATAAGGATTTTTTGAAAAAGCAGTTTTCACAGTCAGTTGAAATGAGTATTTATTGCACATCAACAGACCAGTGCAGGATAAAATCCTTTAAAATCCCAAATCTTTGTAAATAATAATAATAATAAAAAGCAAAAGTAAACAGTTACACTATATAAAGTGCATTTAAATCAAATATCAAATATATTTGTATAGCGCTTTTCACAACATATGTTGTCACAAAGCGCTTTACAGTATTTACAAAGTTAACAATACTATGGGTCCAAATCCCTTATGAGCAAGCCAAAGGCGACAGTGGCAAGGAAAAACTCCCTAGATGGTGGGGAATAGGAAGAAACCTTGGGAGGACCAAGACTCAAAAGGGAACCCATCCTCCATTGGGCGGCCCGTTAACACACAAATTACACAAAAACTAATTATACAGACTAATACACAAGTTACAAATAAATCACACAATCAGGCTAAGTATAAGGTAACTAGAATGAAAGTTCTGGGTGCTGATATTGTCAATGTAAATGTCTTATGATGAACGCCAGGTTTTCATTCCATGTCGGAGCGATGATACTGGAATTGTAGGCTCCAACTGCAGTGTTACTCCCCAAGTGAACCTCGGAGAAGAAAGATATGTGATGTGGTAAATATGTAACAGATTATTCAAAGGCCAAACTACATCTATTTACATATTTACATTGACATCTATCAAATTAAATTAAATTCTCTCAACCTGAAACAACTGGATTGTTCAGAACAGAAGTAAACTTAAGAATAAAACCTCTATTCTTAAATAAATCAAATACCCAGTCTGGTAGACATTCAGGAACTTCAAGTATTTTCTTAAATAATGTTTATATCGCCACCTTGAAAATGATAATTTTTCTTCGGCTTGCTTCTGACTCGCTATTTCTGTCTCTTCTCCGTTTTTGTCGTGTCACTGGTGTGCTTTGGCGCGCGTGTAAAAACACTGGCTCGGATTGGCTACCATAACGCTGCCTTAGCCTTGTTAAGTTAAACAGGTGTTACACCGAGGACTGTGACCTATCGAGATCTGTTACTCCTCACTAGCCTGGGCAGTGGTCCGCTCGCATTACTGTTAGTATATCAATATATAGTAACGCACCGCTTTTAATGACCAGTAACGTCAACGGCGTTGTAACGACAGGAAAAGTAATTAATTATATTATCCCGTTACTGACAAAATGACGCCGTTATCGCAACACTGTACATGACTATCTCAAAAATGTTACTCTATTGTACATATATCACAATGATCACACATTACATTGAGAAATAGGTTTGAACCAACTAAGCTTTATATCTTAATTTAAGATTGTGAACTGCTGAGATCGTGGCATCTGTAAGACATCTGCACAGCGGGAAAGTGGTCAGCGATACAAGTGAACAGGACGAACCAACAGAGAAGAGAAGAAAGGTGGAAAAATCTCCTGCCACAAGGTGTTCCGGTCATGTGTATCTCATTGGGCAGCCCAGCTCCAGCATCAGTGGCTGTCAACTTCCTACTAATCGCCAGGTGTATCGCCATTCTGGAGTATGGCAAGGATTAAAACACTTACTAGACCAAATGCAGTCAATCACTCATTGCAGTTCCTTTCTCTTCCTCTGTTGTCTCTTCTCTTGTTTTTGACTATTTTCCTGTATTTCTCATGGAGGATCATGAAGTGATTGACTGCATTTGGTCTAGTGTTTTAATCCTTGCCATACTCCAGAATGGCAAAACAACATCCAGTGTATCATGGGCTAGAGAACTATTGTCACTGTACAAGCCAACCTAGAAAATCCTGAAGCTACTGGATTACTGAAGGTTTGCCTACCGCTTCAGACTCTGTGTCCCAGCGACAACAGAGGTCTACGAATGGCTGCTTTTGAACCGTCCCTTCACCAGTCGGTGTCTGTGACATGGCGGGCAGAAAGCCCCGCCTTTGTCGCTCTCTGGCAGTTTGTCCCGGAGAGCAACGATGCCGTCCACCCTCTGCTATGTCACAAAAGCCTGGTGACGCAGCTCCACCGGACCGTCAGCCACGTCGACCACGCGATGATGGCCTTGAACGCTGTCGGGTCCCAGACTCTCCTGGGAATTAAAGAAAGAGAAATACAGATATTTCTGTATCCTAATCGTCAGGACATCACCCCTCCTTCCCCTCTGTCTTGCCAGCAATCAGCAGGACCAAACATCACCCTTTATTATGTTAATTAACAGAGCAAGAATGAGGCAGCAGCTCTGTGGTGCACCCAGAAAGTCTAATACTACCGCTACTAATATCCTCTGTAAATATATATCACATGTATTTGTTTGATACTCTCATTGGCTTTATTGGGTATTTTCTGTCTAGAATAGATTCAAACAATTTTTTCCCCAATTATTTAGCAGATAGATAGATAGATAGATAGATAGATAGATAGATAGATAGATAGATAGATAGATAGATAAATAGATAGATAGATAGATAGATAGATAGATAGAGAGAGAGAGAGACAGAGAGAGTACTTGGTGAAGCCAATTAGCACCGCCATGATAATGCTAATTTCCGGTACCATTCGTATGGGATTTCCAATATAACATTAGCATGGAGCTAATTGTCGGCCGAGAGTGAAGTCAAATCTTTGATATATTATAATTTCTTTCATTTGATTATTAATGAAACTAATGGTATAAATAAAAAAGCGACCTTATTGATAGATGTTGTACTTGGTGTTTTAGAAAGCCAATTAGCACCGCCATGATAATGCTAATTTCCGGTAGCATTGGTATGGGATTTCCAATATAACATTAGCATGGAGCTAATTGTCGGCCGAGAGTGAAGTCAAATGTTTGATATATTATCATTTCCTTCATTTGATTATTAATGAAACGAATAGTATATTTTTTATTAAATTGAATTATCAATGTATCTTTACCTTATAAAGGATTAAATGTCCACCCCAAGAGGATTTGATGTCTTCAAATGTATTTTTTGTTTTAAGCATAATTGGTTGTCCTGTAGGTCAGTGGATAAGGTGTTGGGCGACAGGCCACTCAGTGCAGGGTTCAAACCCCACTGTGACCTCCTGATCCTGGCTAATAGCCGGTATGCATCGGTTGAGGGGGGACTGGCCCGAACCAAGCCAACGCTACAGGAAAACCTTTTCTTCATTACTACTAATGGTTTACATTAGACAAACAGCCTGCTCGCTCTTTGCTGTTTTAGAAAGCCAATTAGCACCGCCATGATAATGCTAATTTCCGATAGCATTCCTATGGGATTTCCTATATAACGTTAGCATCCAGCTAATTGTCGGCTGAGAGTCAAGTCAAATCTTTCATATATTATCATTTCCTTCATTTGATTATTAATATAAACTAATAGTATATTTTTTATTCAATTGAATTATCAATGTATCTTTACCTTATAAAGGATTAAATGTCCGCCCCAAGAGGATTTGATCATTTTTTATTATTATCAAACAGTGCTCCTTCACTACAAGTACAACTATACACACATAATAAACATATAACAACATATTTAAAACTTGTAAATCCTGTAAAGCTGCTTTGTGACAACATGTGTTGTGGAAAACCAAAATATATTTCATTGGATTTGATTTGATATTTACATTTTTTTTATTATGTACAACTATTTACTACAGGGCAGGTGGGGCGTTTGGCTCACTAGACCTGTTCAAAAAACTACTTTTTCATTAACACTAATCTTTGGAGGACAACTTTTATTTTTATGTAAGAATCAAAAGAAAACAATTCTGTAAAATACAGTACAGTAGTAATAAAAATAATTGGGGTTAGGTGGCGAGGCGAGAAAAGAGGGTCAGTGTTCAGTGTTCATCAGGGTTCCCACACCTTGGTTAACATAAAATTCAAGGACCTTTCAATGACTTTCCAGGACCAACTTCCTCAAATTCAAGGACTGCACCTGCCAGCATTTACCTACTCTTACCCCTGAATATGTTATCAAAAAACGATGTTAATACAACGCAAATTCAAAAGACTGAATGTCATTTCAAGCCATGCATCCTGAAATTTTTTGTGCATGACATTAAGCGCTGATTCTACGAAAACTTCACTCACACTCAACATGACTGGCAAGTTAGCGATGCACATCTGAGATGACGACATTCACGTAAAATGGCTATAGTTGTTGAAGGATCAACAACTACCTACAGGAAACACTTGCTTTCGGTGCTGAACAAACAAACAAATTTCTCTACAGGAGAATGACCAAACTTTGCCAAGTAAAAGTCAGCATAAGCCCTGTGCAAAATAATGACATGTTGACAGTAGACAAATAATAATAATAATAACAATAATACACATATGCATATACACATACAGTACATACATAAAACAGAGGAGCAAAGCCATATAATGAGATCAAGGACCGTCAAGGACGGCTGTCTTTTATGCCTGTTTTCAAAAACTTTCCAGGGCCTTGAACTTATTTTTTCAGATTCACAAACTTTCAAGGACTTCAAGGACCCGTGGGAACCCTGAAGGTAGCTCTGCGGGACTTGAGGGACTTTGGTTTGTCATCAGGGGCTAATCTCCGGGAAGAAGCAGTGGCCGTGTTTATTTTGCCGAGTCTACCATGCATCAGTCAGCTAGCGGCGGCTAAACGCTTGCAGCTTTCACCTCAGCTGCCTAGGGAGGGGGGGACATGGGGGCCTATCTTCTCAATCACATGGTTTAAGGAGCGAGCCCCCTGGAAAAGATGATGCGCAACTAACCGTCTACTGACAATTCTCTGGAGCGCCCCAGGTCACTCTTGTTTCCCACCAGGATGACGGGGATGTTTTCCGACTGGTGCGCCCAGCGAAGCTGTATGCGCAGCTCCGAAGCCTTCTCAAAGCTGGACTTGTCCGTCACCGAGTTTACAATGATGTAGGCGTCGCCCATCCACATGCACTGATCCTTCAGCCACTGGCTGTTATCCTGTGGAATGGCACCCGGTTAATACAAAAGGCGCAGAACGCTCTGTGGCGTATCACCAATCCTGTGGTTTTAGGTGGTTGTTATCAGCGAGTGACTCGCTCACCTGTTCCCATATGTCCTACAAAAGCAGATTTGTCTCTTCTTCGTTGACGATGATTGACCTATCATATGTGTTTCCTGATGGGAAGAAGGAAGTAAGAAATAAGAACATTTATTCTGAAGTACTCAGCATCTCTTATCACAGTACCAGAGTCACCTATCCCAGTATCTAGACAGTAGGATTTTGACAAATCATCCATCAATCTGAGCCCTGACCGTGGAGTTTTCCTTTAGAGCCAGTGTATTAATCTTTTACACCCACTCTGCCTGGTGTTTGACTACAACTACCTAAGCTCTATTTGAGTAATGGGTGCAGCTGTGGCTGGCTGGAAATAGCAGAAATCAATACACCTTTACCTGCTCTCCCATATGACCCATTACACTGTCTGTTAGTCAGACCAGATTGTGAGGTCCTTGAATTAGCTTAATCCCATGTCCTTGGAACATGTTCTACTAAAAAGCAAGCATTATCTCGCAACAACAAAAGTGCCCACATTGGCACCAAGACTTTACCTGTCTCCTCTGAGTCGTGACTGTCCTCAACTCCACCAAATATCCTCGCCAGACTCGACTTCCCTACGTTGAGCTCGCCAAGAAGCACAACCTTGTAAGTGTGTCCATGGGAGTCGCTCCCGGAGGAGATGACAGAGTCGGATGAATCAGACACGCAGCTGTCACGGTGCTGCTCCCCGGGACCGTAGGAGGTGCAGCGCGTGAGTGTGGAGAGCTCGGCGCTCTGCACTGAGGGCATGGTGGAGCAGAACTCGCGGTGGTCCACTGGTATGCTCCTCCGGTGTAAACTCTGCAGGTTGAAGGGAGGAAAGGGTATACTTCCTCTCCTTTTATCCATGTTCCGCAACTTGTCTCCTTTGTTCAAAGTCATGATTATAATATAAGCAGTCTGTTAATATTGTTTGTCCCACTAAGTAGACAGCCCATATTAGCCTACATTAAATACACTTATTTATTGTTTCTGTTCTGACATATCCCAGCTGCCAATATCTATAAACATAGCAGTTTTTTACAGATAAACATGCCAAACCTGCCTATTTAAAATATATAAACTTAGATGTATATTTGTCCAATGTCTTCTTTCCAACGTCTGAACTCCAATGGTCAAGAAAAATCCGTTTGGTATAGCTCCTTTCGTTTCTCTTCTACAGTGCGGTTCGGTTATGATCAGAGATGAGACGGAGCCCCTTATTTATTGCCCGGTAGGATCGCTGGCGTCAAAAAATAATCAGAAAAAAACAGCAGATTGTTCAGATTTAATGTTAATAAAAATAAAAGATGTTTTAATAAATATATAAAAAGTTCTTACCTCTGGTGTCATGACCTCTGAAACGAAGGATGTTCTTTTTAAACTTGATCGGTCATATTTTAGGACTGCAAAAGTCTTCTCAATGATGGCTTCAGTCTAAAAAAAATATGAAATAAGCACAATATTCAGTAATTAAATTGCTGGAGCTCTTAAAAAAAGGTAAGCTCTACTAAAATGACAAAATAGTGTATTATAATAGCGTATAATAAGAGTATTTAATTAGCTCACTATTTTACACCTTGGTCCATGAACATGTTCCTGGTTTAAAACATGGACCTTCAAGTGTTTTAAAGGGCTTGTTGATAAAGTAGGTGTACTTGTAGCCGGGTAAACTATGTGCAAGACAGGTATCCAAAGTATCCAAGACCAGGACAAAGAAAACAATATGTCAGGCTAATATCTAAACATGTCTTTGGACTTTACCCATGTTTTAATACAAATATTTACCTGGTTTTCTTCAAAGACAGAAATGTTTCCATCTCTGAGCCTTTTCATTTTCAGGTCAAAAGTGGGGTTTTCAAGCAGGAACATTCTATTGGACCTCAATCTTCTGGACTGCAGGTCTTTTTCTAGTGTCTGCAAACAGAAAAAAACATAATTTTATTAGTGAATTTGTGAAGTGTAATGATGCTTATTGATGTAAATACACCGCACAACATAACATTAGACTTCTTTTCCTGCTGATTATTGGGTGGTATTCCAGATTTTAAATTTTAGTTCAGAAATTGAGTGCTGAAGAAGATTTCCTTTACTGTAACTCACTATTTTTTTAGTCAGTGTAAGACTGTTTTTCTATTGTGGTTTAATATAAATTACCATTGGTGTTACCATGTTTGCCATTAATTAATGAATCTATGGCAGCCCATAGCAGTATTATTTGACCTATTCAATGTTTGGTGAGTGTGACATATTTCTTTGACATTACAGGTACTCAAGAGTATTTGATGCTGCGCTACTGATCACATTAAGTACTTTCATTTATTTTAGTAAGTACATTTATTGAATCATAACAGTCAAGTTTGCAATTATGTTTTCTTGTCAGATATGTGCATATCAGTGTAACTGCTCAGTTGCCTATGTGAGACACGTGAAAATTCACAGAAATATGCACAATTTAAAACTGCAGTGTTGTATCCCTAATTGCAAAAGGACCTTTCGAAAATGTCACCCAGCTTCTGATGGCTCATTTCTCAGAGAACACCACAGGACTAGTTCTTCATGCAGATCTAAGTTTCCATTGAAAAAATACACTCTACACATGTGTGTGTTGTGTGTGTGTATGTATGTCATGTGTCAATTTATCAAGGGTTCACACACAAGGTTGTAATTTGCTGTATTTCAAAAGAATTTGACAGGAATTTTTTTGTCATGTTTCAGGTGGAACAGCAGGACACTGTATTCAGCGCTGGATGGTCAGCCTTGAGGGCCATGTAATATGTGAGGGGATGCAACCCACCTTCTTGACAGGGCTTGCTGCCTTATTTTCTATCTTCTACATCTTCAATCTCGAATACCAAGAAGAGGCCTCATGCACTCTTGAATTCATCCAAAGGTTAGGTATTTTCACTAAAACATGTGTTTCTTATCTCTTTAATGGTATACTATTGTGAACAAAACATTTTCTGCTTTTTGTTGTGTTGTTAATGTAAGTGAGTTACACAAATTGAGTTTTACACTGTCTGAAGAGACACTATTATTTTTCAGGCGCTTCATTGGTATAAACCCTGAGTGAGGCACCAAGGCTGGACGGGGCAAAGACTTGTCCAAAAAAACTGGCAAAGCCACCAGCAAAAAGATGACAACAGTCAACCCACATGTATCCACTCTGCTGAGAAGACTGATGGACTTTCACTGGGACTTCATTTAAAATGGTGAGATTATTCAGTCCCATTGCACACACACACACACACACACACACACACACACACACACACACACACACACACACACACACACACAAAGACACCAGCTTGTCTCATTGCTTTAATTCTTTTTCCCTCACAACTTTTCTCTCTCTCTCTTACAGGGTAGAAAGTCTGAATTGCTGTTATTCACGCACCTCACCTGGTCCCTCAACACAAGCTCCATAACAAAGCCCAGCAGCGTCTCTACTTCCTGTAGACTGAGGAAAGCACACCTTCCACCTCCCATCCTCACCATGTTCTACAGAGGGACTGTAGAGAGCATCCTGAGCGCCTGCATTACCGTCTGGTTCAGGAGCTGCAACATCTCGGAGCCCAAGACCCTACAGCGGATAGTGAGGATAGCCGAGAAGATCATTGGTGTCTCTCTCCCCTCCATCAGTGACATCTACACCACACGCTGCATCCGCAAAGTCACCAGCATTGTGGAAGACCCAACCCACCCATCACACGGTCTCTTCACTCTGATGCCGTCCGGCAAAAGATACAGGAGCATCCGAGCCTCCACCTCCAGACTCTGTAATAGCTTTGTTCACCAGGCAGTCAGGCTCCTCAACTCCCAGACACAGAACTGACACACACCAACACTGATCTGACCCCACACACGCACAAAAAGACTGCACTGAACCCCCCACCAGAAATAGTTGCTGCTCTCCCACAGGACCTATTAACTACCTCAGAACCACTGTGTTCATGTATGTTCCATATGATACAGTATATCACTCATCTCAGACACCACTTAGACCACATTGCACTGTACCAGCTCTTTACACCATCATGTCTCAATTGTCTCTGGCCTGTTGTATTTATTGTAATGTTTTGCTGTGAGATTGCCCTATGCTGCACATTTTGCACAGTCTTGAATTGCTACCCTGCCGCACTTTATGTTGTCTGTTGTACTGTCAATTTGTGTTACACCATGGTTGCGGAGGAACGAAATTTCGTCACACTGTGTACCTGCACTCTGATGTAATGACAATAAAAAGCCACTTGACTTGAAGTTTGTCTGGATTGTTCCTGTTGTTTCATTATCGGAACTGTTATGTTGTGACTAGTTTCATGTCAACATTTCCAAGTCTGAATGCCTTGTTCTTTTATTGCACTATTTTCAGTCAAAGGGTTGTGTTGTTTTTTTGTTTGTTTTTTTTTTTTTACAAAGAAGGCACTATTTGAATGTAGAGAATTTAAATTATGTTAAAATAAAAGGCAAAGTGCATTAAGAAGCTGTGTTTTTTTCACATTGCAATTACATACTGCTAAATTCACAAATCACATTCTGTTGTAGTTTGTAGATTTTGTTGTAGTTTTGTAGAGTACTACTATTATTATCATAACTATAATTATAAATGTCAGTTATGGAAGCAGTGGTGTATTATTATTATGGTTACTATTAATACTTTTACTACTATTATTGTCACGGTGAGGCGGCCCTCTACCGGCCGCCTCTGTCCACAGCGGCTGTTGTTGTTGCTGTTGTTTGGTGACGTCATGTGCGTCCCTCAGGTGGGCAGAGCCCGTGATCCGTCTCACCTGAGGGTCGTTTGTTTGCCTATATATGTCTTGTCTTTGTACCAGATGACCGCTGGTCATTATATCCTTAATTTGGGGATATTGCACGGGTTTTAGGTTTGCACACTTTCTATTAAACCATCCTTTTTCCCTGAGACTTGGTGTGATCGCTTCCTTTTAGTTGCTCACCCCCGCCCGTCACAGAATGACCAGCCACCCTTCGGAAGCCGCCGAGTCTCTTTTTCTTTCTCCTTCGTTCGTGGTCATGTCTCGTGGTAAGTGTTTGTCTGCGTGGTGTTTTGTGAAGAGTTCCGCCTTGCTTTTGTGTTGTGTTTGTGGCACGGCGTGGACCAGGGCTGTCTGCCCTGGGAAAACTCTTCCTGTCTGTTGTTTGTTAGTTTGTTTGAAGAGCTCCGCCGTGTCTGTGTTTGTGGCACGGCGAGGACCAGGGCGTCTTCCCTGGAAAGGCTCTTCATGTTTTGTGTTGGTGTAAACGTGTGTTCATGTCGACGAATGTGTGGATCAGTGTGCGTGCTCGTTATGTTTAATGTTACATGTTTTGTGTGTGACGCGGTCGCCGCTCGTCACTGTCGCCTCGCTCCCCGTGTGTCTTGTGTTAAATGTGGGGAGCGACTGCGACTCTGAGCGGCGCGCGTCACTGTGTGTTTATGTCGAGTGCGCATGTGTAGGTCCCGTCTGTCTGTTTGTGCACCGTTTTTGTTTGCTTGTCTAGTCTTTGCATGTGTGTTGTGTCCTAGCGTGTTGTCAACTGTTTGCGTGTAATTCCACGCATGCTCCTCCCCGTGAATGTGTGTTTGGGGGGGACCGGCTGTGGTCCCGTGCCATGGGGTGTGGCATGGAGGGCGTCGCTCCTGAAGGAGGCCCTGAATAGGGTAGGGCGCGTTTGTGGTGTGTGTGTGTGTGTGTGTGTGTGTGTGTGTGTGCGCGTGCTGTTCTCTGTGCAGGTGCTTCTCCTTGGCGGTGTTCCTGGACCTTGTGGGGGTCTCCACCTGGCAGGAGCCCTCTTGTGTTGTGGGGTGACCGGAGCCCGGTCATGAAGAGCCCCTCCCTAGAGGGCTGGGGCCCCCGGATGTTTGGGGACCATGGGGCTCCGGTCTGAAAAGCTCCTGCTGAGGAGGGAGATCCTCCCTCCTGCCCGGGGTGACCAGGAGGCCCTTGGGGCTGCTCCCTAGCCCGCGTTGGGGGTGCTCTGGGCGTCCACCTTGCGAGGAGAGGCCCCGGGAGGGGTTGGCTTCCCAGGAGGCTGGGGTGACCCCTAGCAGAAGGCAGGGGTCAGCTCTGGGAGGAGGTAGGTCCAGGAGGTGAAGTAGCCACGCCTTGGAGAGGTAGCCTGCACACACACACACATACACGAGGGACAAGAGAGGAGCTGTAGCCCCTCGTCCTCACACCTGTGGGGCTCACCGGCTGAAGGCCGGTTAGGGCGTGAGGGCCCTGTGACCGACTGGGGCGTGGTTTTGTGTTAACGGCCCGGTCGGTCCAGGGTCCCGCCCGGGGAGGCGAGCTGAGTAATGAGTGTTTTTGTGTTTCAGCTCCCGGACTCAGGAGGTGTCCATGCCTGTCCCTGCCTTCCTGCCCCTTCGTGTTTTGTGTGCAGCCGCTGTGTGCCACACACCCAGTGGAGGGGAGTGCGGCTTGGTGGGGGGGGTCTGTCACGGTGAGGCGGCCCTCTACCGGCCGCCTCTGTCCACAGCGGCTGTTGTTGTTGTTGTTGTTGTTTGGTGACGTCATGTGCGTCCCTCAGGTATGCAGAGCCCGTGATCCGTCTCACCTGAGGGTCGTTTGTTTGCCTATATATGTCTTGTCTTTGTACCAGTTGACCGCTGCTCATTATATCCTTAATTTGGAGATATTGCACGGGTTTTAGGTTTGCACACTTTCTATTAAACCATCAGTTTTCCCTGAGACTTGGCGTGATCGCTTCCTTTTAGTTGCTCACCCCCGCCCGTCACAATTATTATCATAACTATTATTATAAACTGTTATGGAAGCAGTGGTGGATAATGTAATTGTAATGACAATATAGCCATTATTTTACTTTATTATTATTCTACTTTACAATGTTATTTTATTATATTTTACCATTGTATGTACCTTATGCTTTGGCAATACAAATGTACATATTTGTCATGCCAATAAAGCGCCATTGAATTGGATTGAATTGGATTAGAATGTGGAACATAACACTTCTTACACTGCCCTGATGTCATAATAATGACACATATGAGGATCATTCCATGTACACTATAATTTCAGATCAGATTGTGTAGTGTGACGCAACTGACCATGTTTGCCAAAATGAAGTGTCTCTGGTGTTGGTGTGCAGGGGGAATCCAGGACGAGTCAACAGACACAGACATGAACAAGGAGTCCAGAAGAGAAATCAAACTAAAAGCTAAAAGAAAAGCAAAAGAGGAGACAGAAAACATCATTCCCTTGAGTGAGTGAATGAGTACAATGTTAACAACTTATTTTGTGGCATGTATAGGGACTTATTTAAGGTATTTTTCTTTGAACACAGTTCAGTAAAGCTCAGTATCAGTAAGGTTCATGTAAATGGTTTATTCACTGTGTATCTTTATGCTTGTAGCAGTACTGAAAGTCTTTCCCTTTAGAAAATCATTAATAAATTGCAATAATTAGAATTCACAGGAAACAAACACAGTTACATGTTACTCCTAGGTAGCGTTAAGTAACTTTGGAGTTCATTATTATGGGTCAGGGGCTGTACTGTGATACTGATCACATCACCCTGGTAAAACCTCTATTAATGTCAATACCAGAAAAACAAGCATCAACACAGCTCAACTGAAAAACATTCATCTGACATTCTCATGTAAAATTGATTAGTGTATGTTGAAGAAATTTTTTTTTGTTGTTGCAGAAGCTCCTGTGACCGATGATCTGGATAAGATGATCGATGATCTCTTCCACTTTCTCCAGGACTATTCTTCTGACCTTCCACCTCTAGGTGATCAAGAGACATTCATACAAAATCCCATACTGAAAACACATTTGCTAATTTACTGACATCAACTTGTTCAATACTTATTAATATCAATACCATAGAAGTTTACATTAACACATCAGCATCAGTACGATTCATGTAAATGGTTTATTCACTGTGTATCTTTATGCTTGTAGCAGTACTGGAAGTCTTTTCCTTTTGAAAATCATTAATAAATTGCAATAATCAGAATTCACAGGAAACAAACACAGTTACTCCTAGGTAGCGTTAAGTAACTTTGGAGTTTATTGCTAGAGCCATTAAGTGAAAAATAAGAGAAAAAGAAACAGAAAATAGGTCTGTTCTATAGGATTTCTCTTTTCTTTCTATTTTTGTTGTTATTTTTGTCTGTTTTGTTCTTGTCTTTGTTCTTTTTTGTATTTCTCTGTAAAGCATCCTTGGGTACTTTGAAAGGCGCTATATAAGTGGAAATTATTATTATTATTATTATTATGGGTCAGGGGCTGTACTGTGATACTGATCACATCACCCTGGTAAAACCCCTATTAATGTCAATACCAGAAAAACAAGCATAAAAACAGCTCAAATTAAAAACATTCATCTGACATTCTCATGTAAAATTAGAGTATGTTGAAAAAAAAAATTTTGTTGTTGCAGAAACACCTGTTCTGGACTTTTCTTCTCATCTTCCACCTCTAGGTGATCAAGAAACATTCATACAAAAAACACATTTGCTAATTTACTGAAGTTTACATTAACACAGATCAGCTGAAAAATATTCACCTGTTATTACCACACAATATTTAATAAGGGCTTCTTGAAAAAAATTTTTTTGCAGAAGGAACTATGAAATATGTGTTCTCGACATCTGTCAGGAACCCTCACAGGCTCCCTTGGACAAGACTGAGGTCTCTTGCACCCTGCATGTAGGTGACCAAGAGACATTCATACAGAATCCTATGCTGATTACACGTTTGCTAATTTACTGACATCAACCTGTTCAATAGCTAGTAATATAAATAAGAGAGACTCTTACATTTACAGAAATCAGCTGAAAAATATTAACCTGTTATTACCATTTAATATTTAATAAGGGCGTGTTGAAAAAAAATCTTTTTTTTTGCAGAAGGAACTTTGAAAGGAACTCTCAACGAGTCCTGTCAGGAGATCTTGCAACTCACCTCTAGCCTGTTCCTGTGTCTTCATGTTGTTGTTGTTGTTGTGGTGTTTGTCCCTCAGGTGGGCGGAGCCCGCGATCCGTCTCACAGTCTTGTTGTTGTTGTTGTTGTGGTGTTTGTCCCTCAAGTTGGCGGAGCCCGTGATCCGTCTCACAGTCGTGTTTTTGTTGTTGTTGTGGTGTTTGTCCCTCAAGTTGGCGGAGCCCGCGATCCGTCTCACAGTCGTATTTTTGTTGTTGTTGTGGTGTTTGTCCCTCAGGTGGGCGGAGCCCGCGATCCGTCTCACCTGAGGGTCGTTTGTTTGTCTATGTATGTCTTGTCTTTGTACCAGTTGACCGCTGGTTATTATACCCTTAATTTTGAACAAGTCACGGGTTTTTGGTTTACGCACTTATTCTATTAAACCATACATTTTCCCTAAGACTTGGCGTGATCGTTTCCTTTTTGTTTCACTCACCCTGCCCGTCACACATGCAAGTCTGTCAACATCGACTTTTCATCATCAGTTTAGGCTCCCATAATCCCTCATGTTCTGTTTTTACAATATAAAATATACAAATATATGCCTGTTCAGTTGTCTAGTCCGTGGGGTTAGTGTTGAAAACACAGCTTGTGGTCTTAGCAGCCTAGGAGGAGGCCGACAGAGTCCGGCTCTCTCAGAGCACTGTGAGGTTGTGGCAGGTCTTGGACTTTTGTCGGAAGGCCATCTTCTTGTTCTTCCGGGCAACCATGTGTTGGTGTATAGTACACCACTGTATAGTACGGTACTATATGGAAAAAAAGAAATAATTAATCAGCTCAAAGACACACTCAAACGCTTTTCTTTTTCACCCTCCCCCACAACCTTAGGTTCAAAAACACAAACATACCTGTATGTGCGGAGATGACGTCATTTAGCGCGTTCTAGCAGCCAAAAGCGTTTTTTTAATTTTAAACACATCCAGCAGAACAATGAACTGATGGTTCACACCATCACCCCCCCCTCACCCGTCTACCTATAAGTGGCTGCATGTACATAGCAAAGGGTGGCCTAATGGAATGCAAATATCCCCAGAACTGCCCCCTGGTGGAGACCAGGTAGAAAAAGTGTGGAATGAAAATGCTGGGACTCCTAGTGTTAAAACTACATTCCCAGAGATTGATGCTATGGCTTTGAAATTGGTACCAAACGATAGGTAATAACATTTTCATTTATCTGGTATAAAACACATAGACACTATGTACATTTCAACTATATTTAATGCAAAAACATACATATTTTTGATGCTTGGAAAGGATGACATCTTATGATACATGACCAGTGTTGGGAACGTTACTTTAAAAAAGTAATTAGTTATAGTTACTCACTACTTGTTCAAAAACGTAACTGAGTTAGTAACTGAATTACTCTATAATACAAGTAACTCGTTACCAGGGAAAGTAACTATTTGCATTACAGTAAAAAAAAAGTTATATGCCAATGAATAAGGATTTTTTGAAAAAGCAGTTTTCACAGTCAGTTGAAATGAGTATTTATTGCACATCAACAGACCAGTGCAGGATAAAATCCTTTAAAATCCCAAATCTTTGTAAATAATAATAATAATAAAAAGCAAAAGTAAACAGTTACACTATATAAAGTGCATTTAAATCAAATATCAAATATATTTGTATAGCGCTTTTCACAACATATGTTGTCACAAAGCGCTTTACAGTATTTACAAAGTTAACAATACTATGGGTCCAAATCCCTTATGAGCAAGCCAAAGGCGACAGTGGCAAGGAAAAACTCCCTAGATGGTGGGGAATAGGAAGAAACCTTGGGAGGACCAAGACTCAAAAGGGAACCCATCCTCCATTGGGCGGCCCGTTAACACACAAATTACACAAAAACTAATTATACAGACTAATACACAAGTTACAAATAAATCACACAATCAGGCTAAGTATAAGGTAACTAGAATGAAAGTTCTGGGTGCTGATATTGTCAATGTAAATGTCTTATGATGAACGCCAGGTTTTCATTCCATGTCGGAGCGATGATACTGGAATTGTAGGCTCCAACTGCAGTGTTACTCCCCAAGTGAACCTCGGAGAAGAAAGATATGTGATGTGGTAAATATGTAACAGATTATTCAAAGGCCAAACTACATCTATTTACATATTTACATTGACATCTATCAAATTAAATTAAATTCTCTCAACCTGAAACAACTGGATTGTTCAGAACAGAAGTAAACTTAAGAATAAAACCTCTATTCTTAAAACATCTTTTATTTTTATTAACATTAAATCTGAACAATCTGCTGTTTTTTTCTGATTATTTTTTGACGCCAGCGATCCTACCGGGCAATAAATAAGGGGCTCCGTCTCATCTCTGATCATAACCGAACCGCACTGTAGAAGAGAAACGAAAGGAGCTATACCAAACGGATTTTTCTTGACCATTGGAGTTCAGACGTTGGAAAGAAGACATTGGACAAATATACATCTAAGTTTATATATTTTAAATAGGCAGGTTTGGCATGTTTATCTGTAAAAAACTGCTATGTTTATAGATATTGGCAGCTGGGATATGTCAGAACAGAAACAATAAATAAGTGTATTTAATGTAGGCTAATATGGGCTGTCTACTTAGTGGGACAAACAATATTAACAAACTGCTTATATTATAATCATGACTTTGAACAAAGGAGACAAGTTGCGGAACATGGATAAAAGGAGAGGAAGTATACCCTTTCCTCCCTTCAACCTGCAGAGTTTACACCGGAGGAGCATACCAGTGGACCACCGCGAGTTCTGCTCCACCATGCCCTCAGTGCAGAGCGCCGAGCTCTCCACACTCACGCGCTGCACCTCCTACGGTCCCGGGGAGCAGCACCGTGACAGCTGCGTGTCTGATTCATCCGACTCTGTCATCTCCTCCGGGAGCGACTCCCATGGACACACCTACAAGGTTGTGCTTCTTGGCGAGCTCAACGTAGGGAAGTCGAGTCTGGCGAGGATATTTGGTGGAGTTGAGGACAGTCACGACTCAGAGGAGACAGGTAAAGTCTTGGTGCCAATGTGGGCACTTTTGTTGTTGCGAGATAATGCTTGCTTTTTAGTAGAACATGTTCCAAGGACATGGGATTAAGCTAATTCAAGGACCTCACAATCTGGTCTGACTAACAGACAGTGTAATGGGTCATATGGGAGAGCAGGTAAAGGTGTATTGGTAAAGGTGATATTATTTCCAGCCAGCCACAGCTGCACCCATTACTCAAATAGAGCTTAGGTAGTTGTAGTCAAACACCAGGCAGAGTGGGTGTAAAAGATTAATACACTGGCTCTAAAGGAAAACTCCACGGTCAGGGCTCAGATTGATGGATGATTTGTCAAAATCCTACTGTCTAGATACTGGGATAGGTGACTCTGGTACTGTGATAAGAGATGCTGAGTACTTCAGAATAAATGTTCTTATTTCTTACTTCCTTCTTCCCATCAGGAAACACATATGATAGGTCAATCATCGTCAACGAAGAAGAGACAAATCTGCTTTTGTAGGACATATGGGAACAGGTGAGCGAGTCACTCGCTGATAACAACCACCTAAAACCACAGGATTGGTGATACGCCACAGAGCGTTCTGCGCCTTTTGTATTAACCGGGTGCCATTCCACAGGATAACAGCCAGTGGCTGAAGGATCAGTGCATGTGGATGGGCGACGCCTACATCATTGTAAACTCGGTGACGGACAAGTCCAGCTTTGAGAAGGCTTCGGAGCTGCGCATACAGCTTCGCTGGGCGCACCAGTCGGAAAACATCCCCGTCATCCTGGTGGGAAACAAGAGTGACCTGGGGCGCTCCAGAGAATTGTCAGTAGACGGTTAGTTGCGCATCATCTTTTCCAGGGGGCTCGCTCCTTAAACCATGTGATTGAGAAGATAGGCCCCCATGTCCCCCCCTCCCTAGGCAGCTGAGGTGAAAGCTGCAAGCGTTTAGCCGCCGCTAGCTGACTGATGCATGGTAGACTCGGCAAAATAAACACGGCCACTGCTTCTTCGGAGATTAGCCCCTGATGACAAACCAATGTCCCTCAAGTCCCGCAGAGCTACCTTCAGGGTTCCCACGGGTCCTTGAAATCCTTGAAAGTTTGTGAATCTGAAAAAATAAGTTCAAGGCCCTGGAAAGTTTTTGAAAACAGGCATAAAAGACAGCCGTCCTTGACGGTCCTTGATCTCATTATATGGCTTTGCTCCTCTGTTTTATGTATGTACTGTATGTGTATATGCATATGTGTATTATTGTTATTATTATTATTATTTGTCTACTGTCAACATGTCATTATTTTGCACAGGGCTTATGCTGACTTTTACTTGGCAAAGTTTGGTCATTCTCCTGTAGAGAAATTTGTTTGTTTGTTCAGCACCGAAAGCAAGTGTTTCCTGTAGGTAGTTGTTGATCCTTCAACAACTATAGCCATTTTACGTGAATGTCGTCATCTCAGATGTGCATCGCTAACTTGCCAGTCATGTTGAGTGTGAGTGAAGTTTTCGTAGAATCAGCGCTTAACCCTGATGAGATCCGGGCGTGGTCTACCTTCTTGGGGTCCAGCAGGGTGTGGGGGACCCATTGCATTTTTTGTTAAAATAATCAGCAGATTTAGCCCAATTGCAAGTAAAATAAACAATACATATTGTTAAATTAGTTTGCTCTCATTTATTTATTAGTTACTTTTTTATTAAAATGTAACACAATAAGGAAATGAATCATAAATCATGCTGGCTGACAGGCTGGTCCTATGGCTAGCTGCTGACGGGCTGGTGCTAACGGAGCTGGCTGCTGCTCATCCTCCTTTTCATTATCACTATCAGACTCTGATATTTCAGAAATGTGATCCTGAAATTTCTTCTTCTGAATCACCATCAAAATCCTCTGTCTCTTCCAATAGCAGCTGTAAGGCAGTCTGAACTGAGAATCGCTTTGCCATCTTTTATAGCATTTTTAGCATTTTTAGCATTTATAGCATCATGTCCCCATGATTGGATGAAACACACACTCACACACACATACACACACACACACACACACACACACACACACACACACACACACACACACACACACAGGTCCAGAGAGGAGGGAGGGATAATGAGGGCTGAGAGAAAAGATGCTTCTTTCAGATCTCACCCCTTTGTCTCTATAGAGATTCTTCGTCTGCTGTCTGACAATATGCAATCAACCCCTGATGTGACAACCATCAAAAGTGTTGATGGTTGCTCACCTTTGCATGCCAAACTCCTCTGTCCTTTGTTTGTATATCCTTTAAAGTCATACAGACGACTATCAACTACCCAACCCAATGTTGATTGCCCACTTTGACTAGCCCAGGGCCCCGTGGACCCTGGACCCTGTATGTAATACAAATGTGAAGGGGGGGGTACGGGGGGGTGGTCATTGAAAATATTTTCTGATTTATGTTGCTCACAGAAAATGAGCCAAGGACCAATGAATCTCAGTTTGAAAAAAAAAAAAATGTAGAATTTTTTTAAGCTGATTTTTTAAAAATGGGTCCCACAGACCCTTGGACCATATAAGGGTTAATAAATATATAAAAAGTTCTTACCTCTGGTGTCATGACCTCTGAAACGAAGGATGTTCTTTTTAAACTTGATCGGTCATATTTTAGGACTGCAAAAGTCTTCTCAATGATGGCTTCAGTCTAAAAAAAATATGAAATAAGCACAATATTCAGTAATTAAATTGCTGGAGCTCTTAAAAAAAGGTAAGCTCTACTAAAATGACAAAATAGTGTATTATAATAGCGTATAATAAGAGTATTTAATTAGCTCACTATTTTACACCTTGGTCCATGAACATGTTCCTGGTTTAAAACATGGACCTTCAAGTGTTTTAAAGGGCTTGTTGATAAAGTAGGTGTACTTGTAGCCGGGTAAACTATGTGCAAGACAGGTATCCAAAGTATCCAAGACCAGGACAAAGAAAAACAATATGTCAGGCTAATATCTAAACATGTCTTTGGACTTTACCCATGTTTTAATACAAATATTTACCTGGTTTTCTTCAAAGACAGAAATGTTTCCATCTCTGAGCCTTTTCATTTTCAGGTCAAAAGTGGGGTTTTCAAGCAGGAACATTCTATTGGACCTCAATCTTCTGGACTGCAGGTCTTTTTCTAGTGTCTGCAAACAGAAAAAAACATAATTTTATTAGTGAATTTGTGAAGTGTAATGATGCTTATTGATGTAAATACACCGCACAACATAACATTAGACTTCTTTTCCTGCTGATTATTGGGTGGTATTCCAGATTTTAAATTTTAGTTCAGAAATTGAGTGCTGAAGAAGATTTCCTTTACTGTAACTCACTATTTTTTTAGTCAGTGTAAGACTGTTTTTCTATTGTGGTTTAATATAAATTACCATTGGTGTTACCATGTTTGCCATTAATTAATGAATCTATGGCAGCCCATAGCAGTATTATTTGACCTATTCAATGTTTGGTGAGTGTGACATATTTCTTTGACATTACAGGTACTCAAGAGTATTTGATGCTGCGCTACTGATCACATTAAGTACTTTCATTTATTTTAGTAAGTACATTTATTGAATCATAACAGTCAAGTTTGCAATTATGTTTTCTTGTCAGATATGTGCATATCAGTGTAACTGCTCAGTTGCCTATGTGAGACACGTGAAAATTCACAGAAATATGCACAATTTAAAACTGCAGTGTTGTATCCCTAATTGCAAAAGGACCTTTCGAAAATGTCACCCAGCTTCTGATGGCTCATTTCTCAGAGAACACCACAGGACTAGTTCTTCATGCAGATCTAAGTTTCCATTGAAAAAATACACTCTACACATGTGTGTGTTGTGTGTGTGTATGTATGTCATGTGTCAATTTATCAAGGGTTCACACACAAGGTTGTAATTTGCTGTATTTCAAAAGAATTTGACAGGAATTTTTTTGTGATGTTTCAGGTGGAACAGCAGGACACTGTATTCAGCGCTGGATGGTCAGCCTTGAGGGCCATGTAATATGTGAGGGAACCCAACCCACCTTCTTGACAGGGCTTGCTGCCTTATTTTCTATCTTCTACATCTTCAATCTCGAATACCAAGAAGAGGCCTCATGCACTCTTGAATTCATCCAAAGGTTAGGTATTTTCACTAAAACATGTGTTTCTTATCTCTTTAATGGTATACTATTGTGAACAAAACATTTTCTGCTTTTTGTTGTGTTGTTAATGTAAGTGAGTTACACAAATTGAGTTTTACACTGTCTGAAGAGACACTATTATTTTTCAGGCGCTTCATTGGTATAAACCCTGAGTGAGGCACCAAGGCTGGACGGGGCAAAGACTTGCCCAAAAAAACTGGCAAAGCCACCAGCAAAAAGATGACAACAGTCAACCCACATGTATCCACTCTGCTGAGAAGACTGATGGACTTTCACTGGGACTTCATTTAAAATGGTGAGATTATTCAGTCCCATTGCACACACACACACACACACACACACACACACACACACACACACACACACACACACACAAAGACACCAGCTTGTCTCATTGCTTTAATTCTTTTTCCCTCACAACTTTTCTCTCTCTCTCTTACAGGGTAGAAAGTCTGAATTGCTGTTATTCACGCACCTCACCTGGTCCCTCAACACAAGCTCCATAACAAAGCCCAGCAGCGTCTCTACTTCCTGTAGACTGAGGAAAGCACACCTTCCACCTCCCATCCTCACCATGTTCTACAGAGGGACTGTAGAGAGCATCCTGAGCGCCTGCATTACCGTCTGGTTCAGGAGCTGCAACATCTCGGAGCCCAAGACCCTACAGCGGATAGTGAGGATAGCCGAGAAGATCATTGGTGTCTCTCTCCCCTCCATCAGTGACATCTACACCACACGCTGCATCCGCAAAGTCACCAGCATTGTGGAAGACCCAACCCACCCATCACACGGTCTCTTCACTCTGATGCCGTCCGGCAAAAGATACAGGAGCATCCGAGCCTCCACCTCCAGACTCTGTAATAGCTTTGTTCACCAGGCAGTCAGGCTCCTCAACTCCCAGACACAGAACTGACACACACCAACACTGATCTGACCCCACACACGCACAAAAAGACTGCACTGAACCCCCCACCAGAAATAGTTGCTGCTCTCCCACAGGACCTATTAACTACCTCAGAACCACTGTGTTCATGTATGTTCCATATGATACAGTATATCACTCATCTCAGACACCACTTAGACCACATTGCACTGTACCAGCTCTTTACACCATTATGTCTCAATTGTCTCTGGCCTGTTGTATTTATTGTAATGTTTTGCTGTGAGATTGCCCTATGCTGCACATTTTGCACAGTCTTGAACTGCTACCCTGCCGCACTTTATGTTGTCTGTTGTACTGTCAATTTGTGTTACACCATGGTTGCGGAGGAACGAAATTTCGTCACACTGTGTACCTGCACTCTGATGTAATGACAATAAAAAGCCACTTGACTTGAAGTTTGTCTGGATTGTTCCTGTTGTTTCATTATCGGAACTGTTATGTTGTGACTAGTTTCATGTCAACATTTCCGAGTCTGAATGCCTTGTTCTTTTATTGCACTATTTTCAGTCAAAGGGTTGTGTTGTTTTTTTGTTTGTTTTTTTTTTTTTACAAAGAAGGCACTATTTGAATGTAGAGAATTTAAATTATGTTAAAATAAAAGGCAAAGTGCATTAAGAAGCTGTGTTTTTTTCACATTGCAATTACATACTGCTAAATTCACAAATCACATTCTGTTGTAGTTTGTAGATTTTGTTGTAGTTTTGTAGAGTACTACTATTATTATCATAACTATAATTATAAATGTCAGTTATGGAAGCAGTGGTGTATTATTATTATGGTTACTATTAATACTTTTACTACTATTATTGTCACGGTGAGGCGGCCCTCTACCGGCCGCCTCTGTCCACAGCGGCTGTTGTTGTTGCTGTTGTTTGGTGACGTCATGTGCGTCCCTCAGGTGGGCAGAGCCCGTGATCCGTCTCACCTGAGGGTCGTTTGTTTGCCTATATATGTCTTGTCTTTGTACCAGATGACCGCTGGTCATTATATCCTTAATTTGGGGATATTGCACGGGTTTTAGGTTTGCACACTTTCTATTAAACCATCCTTTTTCCCTGAGACTTGGTGTGATCGCTTCCTTTTAGTTGCTCACCCCCGCCCGTCACAGAATGACCAGCCACCCTTCGGAAGCCGCCGAGTCTCTTTTTCTTTCTCCTTCGTTCGTGGTCATGTCTCGTGGTAAGTGTTTGTCTGCGTGGTGTTTTGTGAAGAGTTCCGCCTTGCTTTTGTGTTGTGTTTGTGGCACGGCGTGGACCAGGGCTGTCTGCCCTGGGAAAACTCTTCCTGTCTGTTGTTTGTTAGTTTGTTTGAAGAGCTCCGCCGTGTCTGTGTTTGTGGCACGGCGAGGACCAGGGCGTCTTCCCTGGAAAGGCTCTTCATGTTTTGTGTTGGTTAAAACGTGTGTTCATGTCGAATGTGTGGATCAGTGTGCGTGCTCGTTATGTTTAATGTTACATGTTTTGTGTGTGACGCGGTCGCCGCTCGTCACTGTCGCCTCGCTCCCCGTGTGTCTTGTGTTAAATGTGGGGAGCGACTGCAACTCTGAGCGGCGCGCGTCACTGTGTGTTTATGTCGAGTGCGCATGTGTAGGTCCCGTCTGTCTGTTTGTGCACCGTTTTTGTTTGCTTGTCTAGTCTTTGCATGTGTGTTGTGTCCTAGCGTGTTGTCAACTGTTTGCGTGTAATTCCACGCATGCTCCTCCCCGTGAATGTGTGTTTGGGGGGGGACCGGCTGTGGTCCCGTGCCATGGGGTGTGGCATGGAGGGCGTCGCTCCTGAGGGAGGCCCTGAATAGGGTAGGGCGCGTTTGTGGTGTGTGTGTGTGTGTGTGTGTGTGTGTGTGTGTGTGCGCGTGCTGTTCTCTGTGCAGGTGCTTCTCCTTGGCGGTGTTCCTGGACCTTGTGGGGGTCTCCACCTGGCAGGAGCCCTCTTGTGTTGTGGGGTGACCGGAGCCTGGTCATGAAGAGCCCCTCCCTAGAGGGCTGGGGCCCCCAGATGTTTGGGGACCATGGGGCTCCGGTCTGAAAAGCTCCTGCTGAGGAGGGAGATCCTCCCTCCTGCCCGGGGTGACCAGGAGGCCCTTGGGGCTGCTCCCTAGCCCGCGTTGGGGGTGCTCTGGGCCTCGGTCTCTGGCGCTCCTGGGTTGGGTGGAGGAGTCCACCTTGCGAGGAGAGGCCCCGGGAGGGGTTGGCTTCCCAGGAGGCTGGGGTGACCCCTAGCAGAAGGCAGGGGTCAGCTCTGGGAGGAGGTAGGTCCAGGAGGTGAAGTAGCCACGCCTTGGAGAGGTAGCCTGCACACACACACACATACACGAGGGACGAGAGAGGAGCTGTAGCCCCTCGTCCTCACACCTGTGGGGCTCACCGGCTGAAGGCCGGTTAGGGCGTGAGGGCCCTGTGACCGACTGGGGCGTGGTTTTGTGTTAACGGCCCGGTCGGTCCAGGGTCCCGCCCGGGGAGGCGAGCTGAGTAATGAGTGTTTTTGTGTTTCAGCTCCCGGACTCAGGAGGTGTCCATGCCTGTCCCTGCCTTCCTGCCCCTTCGTGTTTTGTGTGCAGCCGCTGTGTGCCACACACCCAGTGGAGGGGAGTGCGGCTTGGTGGGGGGGGTCTGTCACGGTGAGGCGGCCCTCTACCGGCCGCCTCTGTCCACAGCGGCTGTTGTTGTTGTTGTTGTTTGGTGACGTCATGTGCGTCCCTCAGGTATGCAGAGCCCGTGATCCGTCTCACCTGAGGGTCGTTTGTTTGCCTATATATGTCTTGTCTTTGTACCAGTTGACCGCTGCTCATTATATCCTTAATTTGGAGATATTGCACGGGTTTTAGGTTTGCACACTTTCTATTAAACCATCAGTTTTCCCTGAGACTTGGCGTGATCGCTTCCTTTTAGTTGCTCACCCCCGCCCGTCACAATTATTATCATAACTATTATTATAAACTGTTATGGAAGCAGTGGTGGATAATGTAATTGTAATGACAATATAGCCATTATTTTACTTTATTATTATTCTACTTTACAATGTTATTTTATTATATTTTACCATTGTATGTACCTTATGCTTTGGCAATACAAATGTACATATTTGTCATGCCAATAAAGCGCCATTGAATTGGATTGAATTGGATTAGAATGTGGAACATAACACTTCTTACACTGCCCTGATGTCATAATAATGACACATATGAGGATCATTCCATGTACACTATAATTTCAGATCAGATTGTGTAGTGTGACGCAACTGACCATGTTTGCCAAAATGAAGTGTCTCTGGTGTTGGTGTGCAGGGGGAATCCAGGACGAGTCAACAGACACAGACATGAACAAGGAGTCCAGAAGAGAAATCAAACTAAAAGCTAAAAGAAAAGCAAAAGAGGAGACAGAAAACATCATTCCCTTGAGTGAGTGAATGAGTACAATGTTAACAACTTATTTTGTGGCATGTATAGGGACTTATTTAAGGTATTTTTCTTTGAACACAGTTCAGTAAAGCTCAGTATCAGTAAGGTTCATGTAAATGGTTTATTCACTGTGTATCTTTATGCTTGTAGCAGTACTGAAAGTCTTTCCCTTTAGAAAATCATTAATAAATTGCAATAATTAGAATTCACAGGAAACAAACACAGTTACATGTTACTCCTAGGTAGCGTTAAGTAACTTTGGAGTTCATTATTATGGGTCAGGGGCTGTACTGTGATACTGATCACATCACCCTGGTAAAACCTCTATTAATGTCAATACCAGAAAAACAAGCATCAACACAGCTCAACTGAAAAACATTCATCTGACATTCTCATGTAAAATTGATTAGTGTATGTTGAAGAAATTTTTTTTTGTTGTTGCAGAAGCTCCTGTGACCGATGATCTGGATAAGATGATCGATGATCTCTTCCACTTTCTCCAGGACTATTCTTCTGACCTTCCACCTCTAGGTGATCAAGAGACATTCATACAAAATCCCATACTGAAAACACATTTGCTAATTTACTGACATCAACTTGTTCAATACTTATTAATATCAATACCATAGAAGTTTACATTAACACATCAGCATCAGTACGATTCATGTAAATGGTTTATTCACTGTGTATCTTTATGCTTGTAGCAGTACTGGAAGTCTTTTCCTTTTGAAAATCATTAATAAATTGCAATAATCAGAATTCACAGGAAACAAACACAGTTACTCCTAGGTAGCGTTAAGTAACTTTGGAGTTTATTGCTAGAGCCATTAAGTGAAAAATAAGAGAAAAAGAAACAGAAAATAGGTCTGTTCTATAGGATTTCTCTTTTCTTTCTATTTTTGTTGTTATTTTTGTCTGTTTTGTTCTTGTCTTTGTTCTTTTTTGTATTTCTCTGTAAAGCATCCTTGGGTACTTTGAAAGGCGCTATATAAGTGGAAATTATTATTATTATTATTATTATTATTATGGGTCAGGGGCTGTACTGTGATACTGATCACATCACCCTGGTAAAACCCCTATTAATGTCAATACCAGAAAAACAAGCATAAAAACAGCTCAAATTAAAAACATTCATCTGACATTCTCATGTAAAATTAGAGTATGTTGAAAAAAAAAATTTTGTTGTTGCAGAAACACCTGTTCTGGACTTTTCTTCTCATCTTCCACCTCTAGGTGATCAAGAAACATTCATACAAAAAACACATTTGCTAATTTACTGAAGTTTACATTAACACAGATCAGCTGAAAAATATTCACCTGTTATTACCACACAATATTTAATAAGGGCTTCTTGAAAAAAATTGTTTTGCAGAAGGAACTATGAAATATGTGTTCTCGACATCTGTCAGGAACCCTCACAGGCTCCCTTGGACAAGACTGAGGTCTCTTGCACCCTGCATGTAGGTGACCAAGAGACATTCATACAGAATCCTATGCTGATTACACGTTTGCTAATTTACTGACATCAACCTGTTCAATAGCTAGTAATATAAATAAGAGAGACTCTTACATTTACAGAAATCAGCTGAAAAATATTAACCTGTTATTACCATTTAATATTTAATAAGGGCGTGTTGAAAAAAAATCTTTTTTTTTGCAGAAGGAACTTTGAAAGGAACTCTCAACGAGTCCTGTCAGGAGATCTTGCAACTCACCTCTAGCCTGTTCCTGTGTCTTCATGTTGTTGTTGTTGTTGTGGTGTTTGTCCCTCAGGTGGGCGGAGCCCGCGATCCGTCTCACAGTCTTGTTGTTGTTGTTGTTGTGGTGTTTGTCCCTCAAGTTGGCGGAGCCCGTGATCCGTCTCACAGTCGTGTTTTTGTTGTTGTTGTGGTGTTTGTCCCTCAGGTGGGCGGAGCCCGCGATCCGTCTCACCTGAGGGTCGTTTGTTTGTCTATGTATGTCTTGTCTTTGTACCAGTTGACCGCTGGTTATTATACCCTTAATTTTGAACAAGTCACGGGTTTTTGGTTTACGCACTTATTCTATTAAACCATACATTTTCCCTAAGACTTGGCGTGATCGTTTCCTTTTTGTTTCACTCACCCTGCCCGTCACACATGCAAGTCTGTCAACATCGACTTTTCATCATCAGTTTAGGCTCCCATAATCCCTCATGTTCTGTTTTTACAATATAAAATATACAAATATATGCCTGTTCAGTTGTCTAGTCCGTGGGGTTAGTGTTGAAAACACAGCTTGTGGTCTTAGCAGCCTAGGAGGAGGCCGACAGAGTCCGGCTCTCTCAGAGCACTGTGAGGTTGTGGCAGGTCTTGGACTTTTGTCGGAAGGCCATCTTCTTGTTCTTCCGGGCAACCATGTGTTGGTGTATAGTACACCACTGTATAGTACAGTACTATATGGAAAAAAAGAAATAATTAATCAGCTCAAAGACACACTCAAACGCTTTTCTTTTTCACCCTCCCCCACAACCTTAGGTTCAAAAACACAAACATACCTGTATGTGCGGAGATGACGTCATTTAGCGCGTTCTAGCAGCCAATAGCGTTTTTTAAATTTTAAACACATCCAGCAGAACAATGAACTGATGGTTCACACCATCACCCCCCCCTCACCCGTCTACCTATAAGTGGCTGCATGTACATAACAAAGGGTGGCCTAATGGAATGCAAATATCCCCAGAACTGCCCCCTGGTGGAGACCAGGTAGAAAAAGTGTGGAATGAAAATGCTGGGACTCCTAGTGTTAAAACTACATTCCCAGAGATTGATGCTATGGCTTTGAAATTGGTACCAAACGATAGGTAATAACATTTTCATTTATCTGGTATAAAACACATAGACACTATGTACATTTCAACTATATTTAATGCAAAAACATACATATTTTTGATGCTTGGAAAGGATGACATCTTATGATACATGACCAGTGTTGGGAACGTTACTTTAAAAAAGTAATTAGTTATAGTTACTCACTACTTGTTCAAAAACGTAACTGAGTTAGTAACTGAATTACTCTATAATACAAGTAACTCGTTACCAGGGAAAGTAACTATTTGCATTACAGTTAAAAAAAAGTTATATGCCAATGAATAAGGATTTTTTGAAAAAGCAGTACTCACAGTCAGTTGAAATGAGTATTTATTGCACATCAACAGACCAGTGCAGGATAAAATCCTTTAAAACCCCAAATCTTTGTAAATAATAATAATAATAAAAAGCAAAAGTAAACAGTTACACTATATAAAGTGCATTTAAATCAAATATCAAATATATTTGTATAGCGCTTTTCACAACATATGTTGTCACAAAGCGCTTTACAGTATTTACAAAGTTAACAATACTATGGGTCCAAATCCCTTATGAGCAAGCCAAAGGCGACAGTGGCAAGGAAAAACTCCCTAGATGGTGGGGAATAGGAAGAAACCTTGGGAGGACCAAGACTCAAAAGGGAACCCATCCTCCATTGGGCGGCCCGTTAACACACAAATTACACAAAAACAAATTATACAGACTAATACACAAGTTACAAATAAATCACACAATCAGGCTAAGTATAAGGTAACTAGAATGAAAGTTCTGGGTGCTGATATTGTCAATGTAAATGTCTTATGATGAACGCCAGGTTTTCATTCCATGTCGGAGCGATGATACTGGAATTGTAGGCTCCAACTGCAGTGTTACTCCCCAAGTGAACCTCGGAGAAGAAAGATATGTGATGTGGTAAATATGTAACAGATTATTCAAAGGCCAAACTACATCTATTTACATATTTACATTGACATCTATCAAATTAAATTAAATTCTCTCAACCTGAAACAACTGGATTGTTCAGAACAGAAGTAAACTTAAGAATAAAACCTCTATTCTTAAATAAATCAAATACCCAGTCTGGTAGACATTCAGGAACTTCAAGTATTTTCTTAAATAATGTTTATATTGCCACCTTGAAAATGATAATTTTTCTTCGGCTTGCTTCTGACTCGCTATTTCTGTCTCTTCTCCGTTTTTGTCGTGTCACTGGTGTGCTTTGGCGCGCGTGTAAAAACACTGGCTCGGATTGGCTACCATAACGCTGCCTTAGCCTTGTTAAGTTAAACAGGTGTTACACCGAGGACTGTGACCTATCGAGATCTGTTACTCCTCACTAGCCTGGGCAGTGGTCCGCTCGCATTACTGTTAGTATATCAATATATAGTAACGCACCGCTTTTAATGACCAGTAACGTCAACGGCGTTGTAACGACAGGAAAAGTAATTAATTATATTATCCCGTTACTGACAAAATGACGCCGTTATCGCAACACTGTACATGACTATCTCAAAAATGTTACTCTATTGTACATATATCACAATGATCACACATTACATTGAGAAATAGGTTTGAACCAACTAAGCTTTATATCTTAATTTAAGATTGTGAACTGCTGAGATCGTGGCATCTGTAAGACATCTGCACAGCGGGAAAGTGGTCAGCGATACAAGTGAACAGGACGAACCAACAGAGAAGAGAAGAAAGGTGGAAAAATCTCCTGCCACAAGGTGTTCCGGTCATGTGTATCTCATTGGGCAGCCCAGCTCCAGCATCAGTGGCTGTCAACTTCCTACTAATCGCCAGGTGTATCGCCATTCTGGAGTATGGCAAGGATTAAAACACTTACTAGACCAAATGCAGTCAATCACTCATTGCAGTTCCTTTCTCTTCCTCTGTTGTGTTGTCTCTTCTCTTGTTTTTGACTATTTTCCTGTATTTCTCATGGAGGATCATGAAGTGATTGACTGCATTTGGTCTAGTGTTTTAATCCTTGCCATACTCCAGAATGGCAAAACAACATCCAGTGTATCATGGGCTAGAGAACTATTGTCACTGTACAAGCCAACCTAGAAAATCCTGAAGCTACTGGATTACTGAAGGTTTGCCTACCGCTTCAGACTCTGTGTCCCAGCGACAACAGAGGTCTACGAATGGCTGCTTTTGAACCGTCCCTTCACCAGTCGGTGTCTGTGACATGGCGGGCAGAAAGCCCCGCCTTTGTCGCTCTCTGGCAGTTTGTCCCGGAGAGCAACGATGCCGTCCACCCTCTGCTATGTCACAAAAGCCTGGTGACGCAGCTCCACCGGACCGTCAGCCACGTCGACCACGCGATGATGGCCTTGAACGCTGTCGGGTCCCAGACTCTCCTGGGAATTAAAGAAAGAGAAATACAGATATTTCTGTATCCTAATCGTCAGGACATCACCCCTCCTTCCCCTCTGTCTTGCCAGCAATCAGCAGGACCAAACATCACCCTTTATTATGTTAATTAACAGAGCAAGAATGAGGCAGCAGCTCTGTGGTGCACCCAGAAAGTCTAATACTACCGCTACTAATATCCTCTGTAAATATATATCACATGTATTTGTTTGATACTCTCATTGGCTTTATTGGGTATTTTCTGTCTAGAATAGATTCAAACAATTTTTTCCCCAATTATTTAGCAGATAGATAGATAGATAGATAGATAGATAGATAGATAGATAGATAGATAGATAGATAGATAGATAGATAGATAGATAGATAGATAGATAGATAGATAGATAGATAGATAGATAGATAGATAGATAGATAGAGAGAGAGAGAGACAGAGAGAGTACTTGGTGAAGCCAATTAGCACCGCCATGATAATGCTAATTTCCGGTAGCATTGGTATGGGATTTCCAATATAACATTAGCATGGAGCTAATTGTCGGCCGAGAGTGAAGTCAAATCTTTGATATATTATAATTTCTTTCATTTGATTATTAATGAAACTAATGGTATAAATAAAAAAGCGACCTTATTGATAGATGTTGTACTTGGTGTTTTAGAAAGCCAATTAGCACCGCCATGATAATGCTAATTTCCGGTAGCATTGGTATGGGATTTCCAATATAACATTAGCATGGAGCTAATTGTCGGCCGAGAGTGAAGTCAAATGTTTGATATATTATCATTTCCTTCATTTGATTATTAATGAAACGAATAGTATATTTTTTATTAAATTGAATTATCAATGTATCTTTACCTTATAAAGGATTAAATGTCCACCCCAAGAGGATTTGATGTCTTCAAATGTATTTTTTGTTTTAAGCATAATTGGTTGTCCTGTAGGTCAGTGGATAAGGTGTTGGGCGACAGGCCACTCAGTGCAGGGTTCAAACCCCACTGTGACCTCCTGATCCTGGCTAATAGCCGGTATGCATCGGTTGAGGGGGGACTGGCCCGAACCAAGCCAACGCTACAGGAAAACCTTTTCTTCATTACTACTAATGGTTTACATTAGACAAACAGCCTGCTCGCTCTTTGCTGTTTTAGAAAGCCAATTTGCACCGCCATGATAATGCTAATTTCCGATAGCATTCCTATGGGATTTCCTATATAACGTTAGCATCCAGCTAATTGTCGGCTGAGAGTCAAGTCAAATCTTTCATATATTATCATTTCCTTCATTTGATTATTAATATAAACTAATAGTATATTTTTTATTCAATTGAATTATCAATGTATCTTTACCTTATAAAGGATTAAATGTCCGCCCCAAGAGGATTTGATCATTTTTTATTATTATCAAACAGTGCTCCTTCACTACAAGTACAACTATACACACATAATAAACATATAACAACATATTTAAAACTTGTAAATCCTGTAAAGCTGCTTTGTGACAACATGTGTTGTGGAAAACCAAAATATATTTCATTGGATTTGATTTGATATTTACATTTTTTTTATTATGTACAACTATTTACTACAGGGCAGGTGGGGCGTTTGGCTCACTAGACCTGTTCAAAAAACTACTTTTTCATTAACACTAATCTTTGGAGGACAACTTTTATTTTTATGTAAGAATCAAAAGAAAACAATTCTGTAAAATACAGTACAGTAGTAATAAAAATAATTGGGGTTAGGTGGCGAGGCGAGAAAAGAGGGTCAGTGTTCAGTGTTCATCAGGGTTCCCACACCTTGGTTAACATAAAATTCAAGGACCTTTCAATGACTTTCCAGGACCAACTTCCTCAAATTCAAGGACTGCACCTGCCAGCATTTACCTACTCTTACCCCTGAATATGTTATCAAAAAACGATGTTAATACAACGCAAATTCAAAAGACTGAATGTCATTTCAAGCCATGCATCCTGAAATTTTTTGTGCATGACATTAAGCGCTGATTCTACGAAAACTTCACTCACACTCAACATGACTGGCAAGTTAGCGATGCACATCTGAGATGACGACATTCACGTAAAATGGCTATAGTTGTTGAAGGATCAACAACTACCTACAGGAAACACTTGCTTTCGGTGCTGAACAAACAAACAAATTTCTCTACAGGAGAATGACCAAACTTTGCCAAGTAAAAGTCAGCATAAGCCCTGTGCAAAATAATGACATGTTGACAGTAGACAAATAATAATAATAATAACAATAATACACATATGCATATACACATACAGTACATACATAAAACAGAGGAGCAAAGCCATATAATGAGATCAAGGACCGTCAAGGACGGCTGTCTTTTATGCCTGTTTTCAAAAACTTTCCAGGGCCTTGAACTTATTTTTTCAGATTCACAAACTTTCAAGGACTTCAAGGACCCGTGGGAACCCTGAAGGTAGCTCTGCGGGACTTGAGGGACTTTGGTTTGTCATCAGGGGCTAATCTCCGAAGAAGCAGTGGCCGTGTTTATTTTGCCGAGTCTACCATGCATCAGTCAGCTAGCGGCGGCTAAACGCTTGCAGCTTTCACCTCAGCTGCCTAGGGAGGGGGGGACATGGGGGCCTATCTTCTCAATCACATGGTTTAAGGAGCGAGCCCCCTGGAAAAGATGATGCGCAACTAACCGTCTACTGACAATTCTCTGGAGCGCCCCAGGTCACTCTTGTTTCCCACCAGGATGACGGGGATGTTTTCCGACTGGTGCGCCCAGCGAAGCTGTATGCGCAGCTCCGAAGCCTTCTCAAAGCTGGACTTGTCCGTCACCGAGTTTACAATGATGTAGGCGTCGCCCATCCACATGCACTGATCCTTCAGCCACTGGCTGTTATCCTGTGGAATGGCACCCGGTTAATACAAAAGGCGTAGAACGCTCTGTGGCGTATCACCAATCCTGTGGTTTTAGGTGGTTGTTATCAGCGAGTGACTCGCTCACCTGTTCCCATATGTCCTACAAAAGCAGATTTGTCTCTTCTTCGTTGACGATGATTGACCTATCATATGTGTTTCCTGATGGGAAGAAGGAAGTAAGAAATAAGAACATTTATTCTGAAGTACTCAGCATCTCTTATCACAGTACCAGAGTCACCTATCCCAGTATCTAGACAGTAGGATTTTGACAAATCATCCATCAATCTGAGCCCTGACCGTGGAGTTTTCCTTTAGAGCCAGTGTATTAATCTTTTACACCCACTCTGCCTGGTGTTTGACTACAACTACCTAAGCTCTATTTGAGTAATGGGTGCAGCTGTGGCTGGCTGGAAATAGCAGAAATCAATACACCTTTACCTGCTCTCCCATATGACCCATTACACTGTCTGTTAGTCAGACCAGATTGTGAGGTCCTTGAATTAGCTTAATCCCATGTCCTTGGAACATGTTCTACTAAAAAGCAAGCATTATCTCGCAACAACAAAAGTGCCCACATTGGCACCAAGACTTTACCTGTCTCCTCTGAGTCGTGACTGTCCTCAACTCCACCAAATATCCTCGCCAGACTCGACTTCCCTACGTTGAGCTCGCCAAGAAGCACAACCTTGTAGGTGTGTCCATGGGAGTCGCTCCCGGAGGAGATGACAGAGTCGGATGAATCAGACACGCAGCTGTCACGGTGCTGCTCCCCGGGACCGTAGGAGGTGCAGCGCGTGAGTGTGGAGAGCTCGGCGCTCTGCACTGAGGGCATGGTGGAGCAGAACTCGCGGTGGTCCACTGGTATGCTCCTCCGGTGTAAACTCTGCAGGTTGAAGGGAGGAAAGGGTATACTTCCTCTCCTTTTATCCATGTTCCGCAACTTGTCTCCTTTGTTCAAAGTCATGATTATAATATAAGCAGTCTGTTAATATTGTTTGTCCCACTAAGTAGACAGCCCATATTAGCCTACATTAAATACACTTATTTATTGTTTCTGTTCTGACATATCCCAGCTGCCAATATCTATAAACATAGCAGTTTTTTACAGATAAACATGCCAAACCTGCCTATTTAAAATATATAAACTTAGATGTATATTTGTCCAATGTCTTCTTTCCAACGTCTGAACTCCAATGGTCAAGAAAAATCCGTTTGGTATAGCTCCTTTCGTTTCTCTTCTACAGTGCGGTTCGGTTATGATCAGAGATGAGACGGAGCCCCTTATTTATTGCCCGGTAGGATCGCTGGCGTCAAAAAATAATCAGAAAAAAACAGCAGATTGTTCAGATTTAATGTTAATAAAAATAAAAGATGTTTTAATAAATATATAAAAAGTTCTTACCTCTGGTGTCATGACCTCTGAAACGAAGGATGTTCTTTTTAAACTTGATCGGTCATATTTTAGGACTGCAAAAGTCTTCTCAATGATGGCTTCAGTCTAAAAAAAATATGAAATAAGCACAATATTCAGTAATTAAATTGCTGGAGCTCTTAAAAAAAGGTAAGCTCTACTAAAATGACAAAATAGTGTATTATAATAGCGTATAATAAGAGTATTTAATTAGCTCACTATTTTACACCTTGGTCCATGAACATGTTCCTGGTTTAAAACATGGACCTTCAAGTGTTTTAAAGGGCTTGTTGATAAAGTAGGTGTACTTGTAGCCGGGTAAACTATGTGCAAGACAGGTATCCAAAGTATCCAAGACCAGGACAAAGAAAACAATATGTCAGGCTAATATCTAAACATGTCTTTGGACTTTACCCATGTTTTAATACAAATATTTACCTGGTTTTCTTCAAAGACAGAAATGTTTCCATCTCTGAGCCTTTTCATTTTCAGGTCAAAAGTGGGGTTTTCAAGCAGGAACATTCTATTGGACCTCAATCTTCTGGACTGCAGGTCTTTTTCTAGTGTCTGCAAACAGAAAAAAACATAATTTTATTAGTGAATTTGTGAAGTGTAATGATGCTTATTGATGTAAATACACCGCACAACATAACATTAGACTTCTTTTCCTGCTGATTATTGGGTGGTATTCCAGATTTTAAATTTTAGTTCAGAAATTGAGTGCTGAAGAAGATTTCCTTTACTGTAACTCACTATTTTTTTAGTCAGTGTAAGACTGTTTTTCTATTGTGGTTTAATATAAATTACCATTGGTGTTACCATGTTTGCCATTAATTAATGAATCTATGGCAGCCCATAGCAGTATTATTTGACCTATTCAATGTTTGGTGAGTGTGACATATTTCTTTGACATTACAGGTACTCAAGAGTATTTGATGCTGCGCTACTGATCACATTAAGTACTTTCATTTATTTTAGTAAGTACATTTATTGAATCATAACAGTCAAGTTTGCAATTATGTTTTCTTGTCAGATATGTGCATATCAGTGTAACTGCTCAGTTGCCTATGTGAGACACGTGAAAATTCACAGAAATATGCACAATTTAAAACTGCAGTGTTGTATCCCTAATTGCAAAAGGACCTTTCGAAAATGTCACCCAGCTTCTGATGGCTCATTTCTCAGAGAACACCACAGGACTAGTTCTTCATGCAGATCTAAGTTTCCATTGAAAAAATACACTCTACACATGTGTGTGTTGTGTGTGTGTATGTATGTCATGTGTCAATTTATCAAGGGTTCACACACAAGGTTGTAATTTGCTGTATTTCAAAAGAATTTGACAGGAATTTTTTTGTCATGTTTCAGGTGGAACAGCAGGACACTGTATTCAGCGCTGGATGGTCAGCCTTGAGGGCCATGTAATATGTGAGGGGATGCAACCCACCTTCTTGACAGGGCTTGCTGCCTTATTTTCTATCTTCTACATCTTCAATCTCGAATACCAAGAAGAGGCCTCATGCACTCTTGAATTCATCCAAAGGTTAGGTATTTTCACTAAAACATGTGTTTCTTATCTCTTTAATGGTATACTATTGTGAACAAAACATTTTCTGCTTTTTGTTGTGTTGTTAATGTAAGTGAGTTACACAAATTGAGTTTTACACTGTCTGAAGAGACACTATTATTTTTCAGGCGCTTCATTGGTATAAACCCTGAGTGAGGCACCAAGGCTGGACGGGGCAAAGACTTGCCCAAAAAAACTGGCAAAGCCACCAGCAAAAAGATGACAACAGTCAACCCACATGTATCCACTCTGCTGAGAAGACTGATGGACTTTCACTGGGACTTCATTTAAATTGGTGAGATTATTCAGTCCCATTGCACACACACACACACACACACACACACACACACACACACACACACACACACACACACACACACACACACACACACACACACACACACACACACAAAGACACCAGCTTGTCTCATTGCTTTAATTCTTTTTCCCTCACAACTTTTCTCTCTCTCTCTTACAGGGTAGAAAGTCTGAATTGCTGTTATTCACGCACCTCACCTGGTCCCTCAACACAAGCTCCATAACAAAGCCCAGCAGCGTCTCTACTTCCTGTAGACTGAGGAAAGCACACCTTCCACCTCCCATCCTCACCATGTTCTACAGAGGGACTGTAGAGAGCATCCTGAGCGCCTGCATTACCGTCTGGTTCAGGAGCTGCAACATCTCGGAGCCCAAGACCCTACAGCGGATAGTGAGGATAGCCGAGAAGATCATTGGTGTCTCTCTCCCCTCCATCAGTGACATCTACACCACACGCTGCATCCGCAAAGTCACCAGCATTGTGGAAGACCCAACCCACCCATCACACGGTCTCTTCACTCTGATGCCGTCCGGCAAAAGATACAGGAGCATCCGAGCCTCCACCTCCAGACTCTGTAATAGCTTTGTTCACCAGGCAGTCAGGCTCCTCAACTCCCAGACACAGAACTGACACACACCAACACTGATCTGACCCCACACACGCACAAAAAGACTGCACTGAACCCCCCACCAGAAATAGTTGCTGCTCTCCCACAGGACCTATTAACTACCTCAGAACCACTGTGTTCATGTATGTTCCATATGATACAGTATATCACTCATCTCAGACACCACTTAGACCACATTGCACTGTACCAGCTCTTTACACCATCATGTCTCAATTGTCTCTGGCCTGTTGTATTTATTGTAATGTTTTGCTGTGAGATTGCCCTATGCTGCACATTTTGCACAGTCTTGAATTGCTACCCTGCCGCACTTTATGTTGTCTGTTGTACTGTCAATTTGTGTTACACCATGGTTGCGGAGGAACGAAATTTCGTCACACTGTGTACCTGCACTCTGATGTAATGACAATAAAAAGCCACTTGACTTGAAGTTTGTCTGGATTGTTCCTGTTGTTTCATTATCGGAACTGTTATGTTGTGACTAGTTTCATGTCAACATTTCCAAGTCTGAATGCCTTGTTCTTTTATTGCACTATTTTCAGTCAAAGGGTTGTGTTGTTTTTTTGTTTGTTTTTTTTTTTTTACAAAGAAGGCACTATTTGAATGTAGAGAATTTAAATTATGTTAAAATAAAAGGCAAAGTGCATTAAGAAGCTGTGTTTTTTTCACATTGCAATTACATACTGCTAAATTCACAAATCACATTCTGTTGTAGTTTGTAGATTTTGTTGTAGTTTTGTAGAGTACTACTATTATTATCATAACTATAATTATAAATGTCAGTTATGGAAGCAGTGGTGTATTATTATTATGGTTACTATTAATACTTTTACTACTATTATTGTCACGGTGAGGCGGCCCTCTACCGGCCGCCTCTGTCCACAGCGGCTGTTGTTGTTGCTGTTGTTTGGTGACGTCATGTGCGTCCCTCAGGTGGGCAGAGCCCGTGATCCGTCTCACCTGAGGGTCGTTTGTTTGCCTATATATGTCTTGTCTTTGTACCAGATGACCGCTGGTCATTATATCCTTAATTTGGGGATATTGCACGGGTTTTAGGTTTGCACACTTTCTATTAAACCATCCTTTTTCCCTGAGACTTGGTGTGATCGCTTCCTTTTAGTTGCTCACCCCCGCCCGTCACAGAATGACCAGCCACCCTTCGGAAGCCGCCGAGTCTCTTTTTCTTTCTCCTTCGTTCGTGGTCATGTCTCGTGGTAAGTGTTTGTCTGCGTGGTGTTTTGTGAAGAGTTCCGCCTTGCTTTTGTGTTGTGTTTGTGGCACGGCGTGGACCAGGGCTGTCTGCCCTGGGAAAACTCTTCCTGTCTGTTGTTTGTTAGTTTGTTTGAAGAGCTCCGCCGTGTCTGTGTTTGTGGCACGGCGAGGACCAGGGCGTCTTCCCTGGAAAGGCTCTTCATGTTTTGTGTTGGTGTAAACGTGTGTTCATGTCGACGAATGTGTGGATCAGTGTGCGTGCTCGTTATGTTTAATGTTACATGTTTTGTGTGTGACGCGGTCGCCGCTCGTCACTGTCGCCTCGCTCCCCGTGTGTCTTGTGTTAAATGTGGGGAGCGACTGCGACTCTGAGCGGCGCGCGTCACTGTGTGTTTATGTCGAGTGCGCATGTGTAGGTCCCGTCTGTCTGTTTGTGCACCGTTTTTGTTTGCTTGTCTAGTCTTTGCATGTGTGTTGTGTCCTAGCGTGTTGTCAACTGTTTGCGTGTAATTCCACGCATGCTCCTCCCCGTGAATGTGTGTTTGGGGGGGACCGGCTGTGGTCCCGTGCCATGGGGTGTGGCATGGAGGGCGTCGCTCCTGAAGGAGGCCCTGAATAGGGTAGGGCGCGTTTGTGGTGTGTGTGTGTGTGTGTGTGTGTGTGTGTGTGTGCGCGTGCTGTTCTCTGTGCAGGTGCTTCTCCTTGGCGGTGTTCCTGGACCTTGTGGGGGTCTCCACCTGGCAGGAGCCCTCTTGTGTTGTGGGGTGACCGGAGCCCGGTCATGAAGAGCCCCTCCCTAGAGGGCTGGGGCCCCCGGATGTTTGGGGACCATGGGGCTCCGGTCTGAAAAGCTCCTGCTGAGGAGGGAGATCCTCCCTCCTGCCCGGGGTGACCAGGAGGCCCTTGGGGCTGCTCCCTAGCCCGCGTTGGGGGTGCTCTGGGCGTCCACCTTGCGAGGAGAGGCCCCGGGAGGGGTTGGCTTCCCAGGAGGCTGGGGTGACCCCTAGCAGAAGGCAGGGGTCAGCTCTGGGAGGAGGTAGGTCCAGGAGGTGAAGTAGCCACGCCTTGGAGAGGTAGCCTGCACACACACACACATACACGAGGGACAAGAGAGGAGCTGTAGCCCCTCGTCCTCACACCTGTGGGGCTCACCGGCTGAAGGCCGGTTAGGGCGTGAGGGCCCTGTGACCGACTGGGGCGTGGTTTTGTGTTAACGGCCCGGTCGGTCCAGGGTCCCGCCCGGGGAGGCGAGCTGAGTAATGAGTGTTTTTGTGTTTCAGCTCCCGGACTCAGGAGGTGTCCATGCCTGTCCCTGCCTTCCTGCCCCTTCGTGTTTTGTGTGCAGCCGCTGTGTGCCACACACCCAGTGGAGGGGAGTGCGGCTTGGTGGGGGGGGTCTGTCACGGTGAGGCGGCCCTCTACCGGCCGCCTCTGTCCACAGCGGCTGTTGTTGTTGTTGTTGTTGTTTGGTGACGTCATGTGCGTCCCTCAGGTATGCAGAGCCCGTGATCCGTCTCACCTGAGGGTCGTTTGTTTGCCTATATATGTCTTGTCTTTGTACCAGTTGACCGCTGCTCATTATATCCTTAATTTGGAGATATTGCACGGGTTTTAGGTTTGCACACTTTCTATTAAACCATCAGTTTTCCCTGAGACTTGGCGTGATCGCTTCCTTTTAGTTGCTCACCCCCGCCCGTCACAATTATTATCATAACTATTATTATAAACTGTTATGGAAGCAGTGGTGGATAATGTAATTGTAATGACAATATAGCCATTATTTTACTTTATTATTATTCTACTTTACAATGTTATTTTATTATATTTTACCATTGTATGTACCTTATGCTTTGGCAATACAAATGTACATATTTGTCATGCCAATAAAGCGCCATTGAATTGGATTGAATTGGATTAGAATGTGGAACATAACACTTCTTACACTGCCCTGATGTCATAATAATGACACATATGAGGATCATTCCATGTACACTATAATTTCAGATCAGATTGTGTAGTGTGACGCAACTGACCATGTTTGCCAAAATGAAGTGTCTCTGGTGTTGGTGTGCAGGGGGAATCCAGGACGAGTCAACAGACACAGACATGAACAAGGAGTCCAGAAGAGAAATCAAACTAAAAGCTAAAAGAAAAGCAAAAGAGGAGACAGAAAACATCATTCCCTTGAGTGAGTGAATGAGTACAATGTTAACAACTTATTTTGTGGCATGTATAGGGACTTATTTAAGGTATTTTTCTTTGAACACAGTTCAGTAAAGCTCAGTATCAGTAAGGTTCATGTAAATGGTTTATTCACTGTGTATCTTTATGCTTGTAGCAGTACTGAAAGTCTTTCCCTTTAGAAAATCATTAATAAATTGCAATAATTAGAATTCACAGGAAACAAACACAGTTACATGTTACTCCTAGGTAGCGTTAAGTAACTTTGGAGTTCATTATTATGGGTCAGGGGCTGTACTGTGATACTGATCACATCACCCTGGTAAAACCTCTATTAATGTCAATACCAGAAAAACAAGCATCAACACAGCTCAACTGAAAAACATTCATCTGACATTCTCATGTAAAATTGATTAGTGTATGTTGAAGAAATTTTTTTTTGTTGTTGCAGAAGCTCCTGTGACCGATGATCTGGATAAGATGATCGATGATCTCTTCCACTTTCTACAGGACTATTCTTCTGACCTTCCACCTCTAGGTGATCAAGAGACATTCATACAAAATCCCATACTGAAAACACATTTGCTAATTTTACGTAACTTTGGAGTTTATTGCTAGAGCCATTAAGTGAAAAATAAGAGAAAAAGAAACAGAAAATAGGTCTGTTCTATAGGATTTCTCTTTTCTTTCTATTTTTGTTGTTATTTTTGTCTGTTTTGTTCTTGTCTTTGTTCTTTTTTGTATTTCTCTGTAAAGCATCCTTGGGTACTTTGAAAGGCGCTATATAAGTGGAAATTATTATTATTATTATTATTATTATTATGGGTCAGGGGCTGTACTGTGATACTGATCACATCACCCTGGTAAAACCCCTATTAATGTCAATACCAGAAAAACAAGCATAAAAACAGCTCAAATTAAAAACATTCATCTGACATTCTCATGTAAAATTAGAGTATGTTGAAAAAAAAAATTTTGTTGTTGCAGAAACACCTGTTCTGGACTTTTCTTCTCATCTTCCACCTCTAGGTGATCAAGAAACATTCATACAAAAAACACATTTGCTAATTTACTGAAGTTTACATTAACACAGATCAGCTGAAAAATATTCACCTGTTATTACCACACAATATTTAATAAGGGCTTCTTGAAAAAAATTTTTTTGCAGAAGGAACTATGAAATATGTGTTCTCGACATCTGTCAGGAACCCTCACAGGCTCCCTTGGACAAGACTGAGGTCTCTTGCACCCTGCATGTAGGTGACCAAGAGACATTCATACAGAATCCTATGCTGATTACACGTTTGCTAATTTACTGACATCAACCTGTTCAATAGCTAGTAATATAAATAAGAGAGACTCTTACATTTACAGAAATCAGCTGAAAAATATTAACCTGTTATTACCATTTAATATTTAATAAGGGCGTGTTGAAAAAAAATCTTTTTTTTTGCAGAAGGAACTTTGAAAGGAACTCTCAACGAGTCCTGTCAGGAGATCTTGCAACTCACCTCTAGCCTGTTCCTGTGTCTTCATGTTGTTGTTGTTGTTGTGGTGTTTGTCCCTCAGGTGGGCGGAGCCCGCGATCCGTCTCACAGTCTTGTTGTTGTTGTTGTTGTGGTGTTTGTCCCTCAAGTTGGCGGAGCCCGTGATCCGTCTCACAGTCGTGTTTTTGTTGTTGTTGTGGTGTTTGTCCCTCAAGTTGGCGGAGCCCGCGATCCGTCTCACAGTCGTATTTTTGTTGTTGTTGTGGTGTTTGTCCCTCAGGTGGGCGGAGCCCGCGATCCGTCTCACCTGAGGGTCATTTGTTTGTCTATGTATGTCTTGTCTTTGTACCAGTTGACCGCTGGTTATTATACCCTTAATTTTGAACAAGTCACGGGTTTTTGGTTTACGCACTTATTCTATTAAACCATACATTTTCCCTAAGACTTGGCGTGATCGTTTCCTTTTTGTTTCACTCACCCTGCCCGTCACACATGCAAGTCTGTCAACATCGACTTTTCATCATCAGTTTAGGCTCCCATAATCCCTCATGTTCTGTTTTTACAATATAAAATATACAAATATATGCCTGTTCAGTTGTCTAGTCCGTGGGGTTAGTGTTGAAAACACAGCTTGTGGTCTTAGCAGCCTAGGAGGAGGCCGACAGAGTCCGGCTCTCTCAGAGCACTGTGAGGTTGTGGCAGGTCTTGGACTTTTGTCGGAAGGCCATCTTCTTGTTCTTCCGGGCAACCATGTGGCCCAGGAAGCATTTGGCCTTTTTGCTGACTGCCCTCTGTGTGGGGTGGGGGTTAACAAAAAGTGAACAGGAGGGGGAGAAGGTGGGGTGGACACATGAGAATCACAAGTGCAGGTTAAAGGTACAGGGTTCCCACACCTTGGTTAACATAAAATTCAAGGACCTTTCAATGACTTTCCAGGACCAACTTCCTCAAATTCAAGGACTGCACCTGCCAGCATTTACCTACTCTTACCCCTGAATATGTTATCAAAAAACGATGTTAATACAACGCAAATTCAAAAGACTGAATGTCATTTCAAGCCATGCATCCTGAAATTTTTTGTGCATGACATTAAGCGCTGATTCTACGAAAACTTCACTCACACTCAACATGACTGGCAAGTTAGCGATGCACATCTGAGATGACGACATTCACGTAAAATGGCTATAGTTGTTGAAGGATCAACAACTACCTAAAGGAAACACTTGCTTTCGGTGCTGAACAAACAAACAAATTTCTCTACAGGAGAATGACCAAACTTTGCCAAGTAAAAGTCAGCATAAGCCCTGTGCAAAATAATGACATGTTGACAGTAGACAAATAATAATAATAATAACAATAATACACATATGCATATACACATACAGTACATACATAAAACAGAGGAGCAAAGCCATATAATGAGATCAAGGACCGTCAAGGACGGCTGTCTTTTATGCCTGTTTTCAAAAACTTTCCAGGGCCTTGAACTTATTTTTTCAGATTCACAAACTTTCAAGGATTTCAAGGACCCGTGGGAACCCTGGTTCATGGTCAGCCACTGGTCAGTGTTCATCCACACCGTCCCCTCAAAAGCCCTCAATGTCTAAAATACAGTAAATAGTACAGGAAGAGGTGCCTTACACAATCACCAACTATAACAGCCTAAAATGTGGTTAGAAATGAGGGGGAGAGACAAGTAATTTTTTTTTTACCTTATTTTCAGTAGTTTTTAGCACTTTGAGTTGCATGTATGTATGAAAGGTGCTATACAAATAAAGATTATTATTACAGTGGTACCTCGAGATACGAGCTGCTCTATATACGAGCGATCCAAGATACGAGCACCGAGACGAGCAAAATTTCTGTTCGACACCCGAGTGCACGCTCGAGATACGAGCATGAACCACTAGGTGGCAGTACAGTACTATATGGAAAAAAAGAAATAATTAATCAGCTCAAAGACACACTCAAACGCTTTTCTTTTTCACCCTCCCCCACAACCTTAGGTTCAAAAACACAAACATACCTGTATGTGCGGAGATGACGTCATTTAGCGCGTTCTAGCAGCCAATAGCGTTTTTTAAATTTTAAACACATCCAGCAGAACAATGAGCTGATGGTTCACACCATCACCCCCCCCCTCACCCGTCTACCTATAAGTGGCTGCATGTACATAACAAAGGGTGGCCTAATGGAATGCAAATATCCCCAGAACTGCCCCCTGGTGGAGACCAGGTGGAAAAAGTGTGGAATGAAAATGCTGGGACTCCTAGTGTTAAAACTACATTCCCAGAGATTGATGCTATGGCTTTGAAATTGGTACCAAACGATAGGTAATAACATTTTCATTTATCTGGTATAAAACACATAGACACTATGTACATTTCAACTATATTTAATGCAAAAACATACATATTTTTGATGCTTGGAAAGGATGACATCGTATGATACATGACCAGTGTTGGGAACGTTACTTTAAAAAAGTAATTAGTTATAGTTACTCACTACTTGTTCAAAAACGTAACTGAGTTAGTAACTGAATTACTCTATAATACAAGTAACTCGTTACCAGGGAAAGTAACTATTTGCATTACAGTTAAAAAAAAGTTATATGCCAATGAATAAGGATTTTTTGAAAAAGCAGTTTTCACAGTCAGTTGAAATGAGTATTTATTGCACATCAACAGACCAGTGCAGGATAAAATCCTTTAAAACCCCAAATCTTTGTAAATAATAATAATAATAAAAAGCAAAAGTAAACAGTTACACTATATAAAGTGCATTTAAATCAAATATCAAATATATTTGTATAGCGCTTTTCACAACATATGTTGTCACAAAGCGCTTTACAGTATTTACAAAGTTAACAATACTATGGGTCCAAATCCCTTATGAGCAAGCCAAAGGCGACAGTGGCAAGGAAAAACTCCCTAGATGGTGGGGAATAGGAAGAAACCTTGGGAGGACCAAGACTCAAAAGGGAACCCATCCTCCATTGGGCGGCCCGTTAACACACAAATTACACAAAAACAAATTATACAGACTAATACACAAGTTACAAATAAATCACACAATCAGGCTAAGTATAAGGTAACTAGAATGAAAGTTCTGGGTGCTGATATTGTCAATGTAAATGTCTTATGATGAACGCCAGGTTTTCATTCCATGTCGGAGCGATGATACTGGAATTGTAGGCTCCAACTGCAGTGTTACTCCCCAAGTGAACCTCGGAGAAGAAAGATATGTGATGTGGTAAATATGTAACAGATTATTCAAAGGCCAAACTACATCTATTTACATATTTACATTGACATCTATCAAATTAAATTAAATTCTCTCAACCTGAAACAACTGGATTGTTCAGAACAGAAGTAAACTTAAGAATAAAACCTCTATTCTTAAATAAATCAAATACCCAGTCTGGTAAACATTCAGGAACTTCAAGTATTTTCTTAAATAATGTTTATATCGCCACCTTGAAAAATGATAATTTTTCTTCGGCTTGCTTCTGACTCGCTATTTCTGTCTCTTCTCCGTTTTTGTCGTGTCACTGGTGTGCTTTGGCGCGCGTGTAAAAACACTGGCTCGGATTGGCTACCATAACGCTGCCTTAGCCTTGTTAAGTTAAACAGGTGTTACACCGAGGACTGTGACCTATCGAGATCTGTTACTCCTCACTAGCCTGGGCAGTGGTCCGCTCGCATTACTGTTAGTATATCAATATATAGTAACGCACCGCTTTTAATGACCAGTAACGTCAACGGCGTTGTAACGACAGGAAAAGTAATTAATTATATTATCCCGTTACTGACAAAATGACGCCGTTATCGCAACACTGTACATGACTATCTCAAAAATGTTACTCTATTGTACATATATCACAATGATCACACATTACATTGAGAAATAGGTTTGAACCAACTAAGCTTTATATCTTAATTTAAGATTGTGAACTGCTGAGATCGTGGCATCTGTAAGACATCTGCACAGCGGGAAAGTGGTCAGCGATACAAGTGAACAGGACGAACCAACAGAGAAGAGAAGAAAGGTGGAGAAATCTCCTGCCACAAGGTGTTCCAGTCATGTGTATCTCATTGGGCAGCCCAGCTCCAGCATCAGTGGCTGTCAACTTCCTACTAATCGCCAGGTGTATCGCCATTCTGGAGTATGGCAAGGATTAAAACACTTACTAGACCAAATGCAGTCAATCACTCATTGCAGTTCCTTTCTCTTCCTCTGTTGTGTTGTCTCTTCTCTTGTTTTTGACTATTTTCCTGTATTTCTCATGGAGGATCATGAAGTGATTGACTGCATTTGGTCTAGTGTTTTAATCCTTGCCATACTCCAGAATGGCAAAACAACATCCAGTGTATCATGGGCTAGAGAACTATTGTCACTGTACAAGCCAACCTAGAAAATCCTGAAGCTACTGGATTACTGAAGGTTTGCCTACCGCTTCAGACTCTGTGTCCCAGCGACAACAGAGGTCTACGAATGGCTGCTTTTGAACCGTCCCTTCACCAGTCGGTGTCTGTGACATGGCGGGCAGAAAGCCCCGCCTTTGTCGCTCTCTGGCAGTTTGTCCCGGAGAGCAACGATGCCGTCCACCCTCTGCTATGTCACAAAAGCCTGGTGACGCAGCTCCACCGGACCGTCAGCCACGTCGACCACGCGATGATGGCCTTGAACGCCGTCGGGTCCCAGACTCTCCTGGGAATTAAAGAAAGAGAAATACAGATATTTCTGTATCCTAATCGTCAGGACATCACCCCTCCTTCCCCTCTGTCTTGCCGGCAATCAGCAGGACCAAACATCACCCTTTATTATGTTAATTAACAGAGCAAGAATGAGGCAGCAGCTCTGTGGTGCACCCAGAAAGTCTAATACTACCGCTACTAATATCCTCAGTAAATATATAGCACATGTATTTGTTTGATACTCTCATTGGCTTTATTGGGTATTTTCTGTCTAGAATAGATTCAAACAATTTTTTCCCCAATTATTTAGCAGATAGATAGATAGATAGATAGATAGATAAATAGATAGATAGATAGATAGATAGATAGATAGATAGAGAGAGAGAGAGACAGAGAGAGTACTTGGTGAAGCCAATTAGCACCGCCATGATAATGCTAATTTCCGGTACCATTCGTATGGGATTTCCAATATAACATTAGCATGGAGCTAATTGTCGGCCGAGAGTGAAGTCAAATCTTTGATATATTATAATTTCTTTCATTTGATTATTAATGAAACTAATGGTATAAATAAAAAAGCGACCTTATTGATAGATGTTGTACTTGGTGTTTTAGAAAGCCAATTAGCACCGCCATGATAATGCTAATTTCCGCTAGCATTGGTATGGGATTTCCAATATAACATTAGCATGGAGCTAATTGTCGGCCGAGAGTGAAGTCAAATGTTTGATATATTATCATTTCCTTCATTTGATTATTAATGAAACGAATAGTATATTTTTTATTAAATTGAATTATCAATGTATCTTTACCTTATAAAGGATTAAATGTCCACCCCAAGAGGATTTGATGTCTTCAAATGTATTTTTTGTTTTAAGCATAATTGGTTGTCCTGTATGGGAGGTATTTCCTGCCAATAATAAAACTAAAATGAAAACACTAAAATGAAAATGAAAATACCGTTTTGCCATTTCTTTTTCCATACATGTGTGAAAATATTATGACAAAATTAAAAATAAAATGAAATCACTTAATTTGCAATTTAATTTTTCACTCGAGCACGGGTCATATGTGACAAATATAAAATGAAAATTAAAAAGGAGGATTGGCGCTACCTGCTGGTGATTTTCTTTTTCATTTTCCACTTTTCATTTTCTTTTTCCACTTTTCATTTTCGTTTTCAACTTCACCAGCATGCAAATACATGTAAATGAACAGTAGGCGGAGCTACAAGATTGTGAGGTTGGCGAATTGCCAGATTATATATTGCTTAGATGTGAAGTAATCTAGCAGGTTAATAGTGTTGTATGTCGGAATATATGTGAAGTGGTAGAACGCTTAGGGTCTGGATCGGGGACCATGGAAAACCTAGGTTGGCAAAAAAAGGTCGGCCTAGGTTGGACGTTGCCGAAGAGACGACGGTGAAGTTGGTTACTTATTCGCAGTTTCAGATTCGTTTGGCTACTTATTCGCAGCTCCTTATTCGGTTCACGATGCGTGTTTACTGCGCACTTTGTTTAAAAGAGATAGATTAAACAAACGAGCATAGGAGGCTAGGAGCATACATTAAGAGGTTATTGTTTCCCATACTGATTTTGTGAATGTAGAAAAAAATATTAAAATATAAGGAAAGCATTCCTTTTTGTAAAATGGTTTATATTTCAAGTCGTTACAATTGTATGTAATTTGTACATGATTATGGAATTCGTCAGTATTTCTAACGTAAGGAAACATATTCTTAGATTTGAAAACTAAAAACACAGAAATGCTGTTCTAGAACACAAATCAATCGGAAGAATATACAAGCACACAACATGGTATATTGAGCAGTGAACGAATTTACAGGGGAAGGTTCAGAGGCTTATTGAAGGCCTTATTTATAGTGGACCAGATAAATAACAAATGAATCATAAAGAACAGGTCGCTCCCTAAGAGAAACCTGATTTTAGCCTGACCTACATAATTTTATACCTCAAATCTAACTGGAAACATGGCATATTGAGTAGTTAAGCACACAGGTGAAATGGTTCCAGACCCTAAGCGTTCTACCACTTCACATATATTCCGACATACAACACTATTAACCTGCAAGATTACTTCACATCTAAGCAATATATAATCTGGCAATTCGCCAACCTCACAATCTCATTTGCCGTTTCTAGTAAAACGTCAGCCATGTCGCTGTGTGCTGCCCTCTCTGGATTTCACGGGAGGTACTGTAGTTGTAGCTCCGCCTACTGTTCATTTACATGTATTTGCATGCTGGTGAAGTTGAAAACGAAAATGAAAAGTGGAAAAAGAAAATGAAAAGTGGAAAATGAAAAAGAAAATCACCAGCAGGTAGCGCCAATCCTCCTTTTTAATTTTCATTTTATATTTGTCACATATGACCCGTGCTCGAGTGAAAAATTAAATTGCAAATTAAGTGATTTCATTTTATTTTTAATTTTGTCATATTTTCACACATGTATGGAAAAAGAAATGGCAAAACGGTATTTTCATTTTCGTGTTTTCATTTTAGTTTTATTATTGGCAGGAAATACCTCCCATAGTCCTGTAGGTCAGTGGATAAGGTGTTGGGCGACAGGCCACTCAGTGCAGGGTTCAAACCCCACTGTGACCTCCTGATCCTGGCTAATAGCCGGTATGCATCGGTTGAGGGGGGACTGGCCCGAACCAAGCCAACGCTACAGGAAAACCTTTTCTTCATTACTACTAATGGTTTACATTAGACAAACAGCCTGCTCGCTCTTTGCTGTTTTAGAAAGCCAATTAGCACCGCCATGATAATGCTAATTTCCGATAGCATTCCTATGGGATTTCCTATATAACGTTAGCATCCAGCTAATTGTCGGCTGAGAGTCAAGTCAAATCTTTCATATATTATCATTTCCTTCATTTGATTATTAATATAAACTAATAGTATATTTTTTATTCAATTGAATTATCAATGGATCTTTACCTTATAAAGGATTAAATGTCCGCCCCAAGAGGATTTGATCATTTTTTATTATTATCAAACAGTGCTCCTTCACTACAAGTACAACTATACACACATAATAAACATATAACAACATATTTAAAACTTGTAAATCCTGTAAAGCTGCTTTGTGACAACATGTGTTGTGGAAAACCAAAATATATTTCATTGGATTTGATTTGATATTTACATTTTTTTTATTATGTACAACTATTTACTACAGGGCAGGTGGGGCGTTTGGCTCACTAGACCTGTTCAAAAAACTACTTTTTCATTAACACTAATCTTTGGAGGACAACTTTTATTTTTATGTAAGAATCAAAAGAAAACAATTCTGTAAAATACAGTACAGTAGTAATAAAAATAATTGGGGTTAGGTGGGCCATACAGCGAAAAGAGGAGGCGAGAAAAGAGGGTCAGTGTTCAGTGTTCATGGTCAGCCACTGGTCAGTGTTCATCCACACCGTCCCCTCAAAAGCCCTCAATGTCTAAAATACAGTAAATAGTACAGGAAGAGGTGCCTTACACAACACCAACTATAACAGCCTAAAATGTGGTTAGAAATGAGGGGGAGAGACAAGTAATTTTTTTTTTACCTTATTTTCAGTAGTTTTTAGCACTTTGAGTTGCATGTATGTATGAAAGGTGCTATACAAATAAAGATTATTATTACAGTGGTACCTCGAGATACGAGCTGCTCTATATACGAGCGATCCAAGATACGAGCACCGAGACGAGCAAAATTTCTGTTCGACACCCGAGTGCACGCTCGAGATACGAGCATGAACCACTAGGTGGCAGTACAGTACTATATGGAAAAAAAGAAATAATTAATCAGCTCAAAGACACACTCAAACGCTTTTCTTTTTCACCCTCCCCCACAACCTTAGGTTCAAAAACACAAACATACCTGTATGTGCGGAGATGACGTCATTTAGCGCGTTCTAGCAGCCAATAGCGTTTTTTTAATTTTAAACACATCCAGCAGAACAATGAACTGATGGTTCACACCATCACCCCCCCCTCACCCGTCTACCTATAAGTGGCTGCATGTACATAACAAAGGGTGGCCTAATGGAATGCAAATATCCCCAGAACTGCCCCCTGGTGGAGACCAGGTGGAAAAAGTGTGGAATGAAAATGCTGGGACTCCTAGTGTTAAAACTACATTCCCAGAGATTGATGCTATAGCTTTGAAATTGGTACCAAACGATAGGTAATAACATTTTCATTTATCTGGTATAAAACACATAGACACTATGTACATTTCAACTATATTTAATGCAAAAACATACATATTTTTGATGCTTGGAAAGGATGACATCGTATGATACATGACCAGTGTTGGGAACGTTACTTTAAAAAAGTAATTAGTTATAGTTACTCACTACTTGTTCAAAAACGTAACTGAGTTAGTAACTGAATTACTCTATAATACAAGTAACTCGTTACCAGGGAAAGTAACTATTTGCATTACAGTAAAAAAAAAGTTATATGCCAATGAATAAGGATTTTTTGAAAAAGCAGTTTTCACAGTCAGTTGAAATGAGTATTTATTGCACATCAACAGACCAGTGCAGGATAAAATCCTTTAAAATCCCAAATCTTTGTAAATAATAATAATAATAAAAAGCAAAAGTAAACAGTTACACTATATAAAGTGCATTTAAATCAAATATCAAATATATTTGTATAGCGCTTTTCACAACATATGTTGTCACAAAGCGCTTTACAGTATTTACAAAGTTAACAATACTATGGGTCCAAATCCCTTATGAGCAAGCCAAAGGCGACAGTGGCAAGGAAAAACTCCCTAGATGGTGGGGAATAGGAAGAAACCTTGGGAGGACCAAGACTCAAAAGGGAACCCATCCTCCATTGGGCGGCCCGTTAACACACAAATTACACAAAAACAAATTATACAGACTAATACACAAGTTACAAATAAATCACACAATCAGGCTAAGTATAAGGTAACTAGAATGAAAGTTCTGGGTGCTGATATTGTCAATGTAAATGTCTTATGATGAACGCCAGGTTTTCATTCCATGTCGGAGCGATGATACTGGAATTGTAGGCTCGAACTGCAGTGTTACTCCCCAAGTGAACCTCGGAGAAGAAAGATATGTGATGTGGTAAATATGTAACAGATTATTCAAAGGCCAAACTACATCTATTTACATATTTACATTGACATCTATCAAATTAAATTAAATTCTCTCAACCTGAAACAACTGGATTGTTCAGAACAGAAGTAAACTTAAGAATAAAACCTCTATTCTTAAATAAATCAAATACCCAGTCTGGTAGACATTCAGGAACTTCAAGTATTTTCTTAAATAATGTTTATATCGCCACCTTGAAAATGATAATTTTTCTTCGGCTTGCTTCTGACTCGCTATTTCTGTCTCTTCTCCGTTTTTGTCGTGTCACTGGTGTGCTTTGGCGCGCGTGTAAAAACACTGGCTCGGATTGGCTACCATAACGCTGCCTTAGCCTTGTTAAGTTAAACAGGTGTTACACCGAGGACTGTGACCTATCGAGATCTGTTACTCCTCACTAGCCTGGGCAGTGGTCCGCTCGCATTACTGTTAGTATATCAATATATAGTAACGCACCGCTTTTAATGACCAGTAACGTCAACGGCGTTGTAACGACAGGAAAAGTAATTAATTATATTATCCCGTTACTGACAAAATGACGCCGTTATCGCAACACTGTACATGACTATCTCAAAAATGTTACTCTATTGTACATATATCACAATGATCACACATTACATTGAGAAATAGGTTTGAACCAACTAAGCTTTATATCTTAATTTAAGATTGTGAACTGCTGAGATCGTGGCATCTGTAAGACATCTGCACAGCGGGAAAGTGGTCAGCGATACAAGTGAACAGGACGAACCAACAGAGAAGAGAAGAAAGGTGGAGAAATCTCCTGCCACAAGGTGTTCCAGTCATGTGTATCTCATTGGGCAGCCCAGCTCCAGCATCAGTGGCTGTCAACTTCCTACTAATCGCCAGGTGTATCGCCATTCTGGAGTATGGCAAGGATTAAAACACTTACTAGACCAAATGCAGTCAATCACTCATTGCAGTTCCTTTCTCTTCCTCTGTTGTGTTGTCTCTTCTCTTGTGTTTGACTATTTTCCTGTATTTCTCATGGAGGATCATGAAGTGATTGACTGCATTTGGTCTAGTGTTTTAATCCTTGCCATACTCCAGAATGGCAAAACAACATCCAGTGTATCATGGGCTAGAGAACTATTGTCACTGTACAAGCCAACCTAGAAAATCCTGAAGCTACTGGATTACTGAAGGTTTGCCTACCGCTTCAGACTCTGTGTCCCAGCGACAACAGAGGTCTACGAATGGCTGCTTTTGAACCGTCCCTTCACCAGTCGGTGTCTGTGACATGGCGGGCAGAAAGCCCCGCCTTTGTCGCTCTCTGGCAGTTTGTCCCGGAGAGCAACGATGCCGTCCACCCTCTGCTATGTCACAAAAGCCTGGTGACGCAGCTCCACCGGACCGTCAGCCACGTCGACCACGCGATGATGGCCTTGAACGCCGTCGGGTCCCAGACTCTCCTGGGAATTAAAGAAAGAGAAATACAGATATTTCTGTATCCTAATCGTCAGGACATCACCCCTCCTTCCCCTCTGTCTTGCCAGCAATCAGCAGGACCAAACATCACCCTTTATTATGTTAATTAACAGAGCAAGAATGAGGCAGCAGCTCTGTGGTGCACCCAGAAAGTCTAATACTACCGCTACTAATATCCTCTGTAAATATATAGCACATGTATTTGTTTGATACTCTCATTGGCTTTATTGGGTATTTTCTGTCTAGAATAGATTCAAACAATTTTTTCCCCAATTATTTAGCAGATAGATAGATAGATAGATAGATAGATAGATAGATAGATAAATAGATAGATAGATAGATAGATAGATAGATAGATAGATAGAGAGAGAGAGAGAGAGAGACAGAGAGAGACAGAGAGAGACAGAGAGAGTACTTGGTGAAGCCAATTAGCACCGCCATGATAATGCTAATTTCCGGTACCATTCGTATGGGATTTCCAATATAACATTAGCATCGAGCTAATTGTCGGCCGAGAGTGAAGTCAAATCTTTGATATATTATCATTTCTTTCATTTGATTATTAATGAAACTAATGGTATAAATAAAAAAGCGACCTTATTGATAGATGTTGTACTTGGTGTTTTAGAAAGCCAATTAGCATCGCCATGATAATGCTAATTTCCGCTAGCATTCGTATGGGATTTCCAATATAACATTAGCATCGAGCTAATTGTCGGCCGAGAGTGAAGTCAAATCTTTGATATATTATCATTTCCTTCATTTGATTATTAATGAAACGAATAGTATATTTTTTATTAAATTGAATGCTTATTGTTTTAAGCATAATTGGTTGTCCTGTAGGTCAGTGGATAAGGTGTTGGGCGACAGGCCACTCAGTGCAGGATTCAAACCCCACTGTGACCTCCTGATCCTGGCTAATAGCCGGTATGCCTTGGTTGAGGGGGGACTGGCCCGAACCAAGCCAACGCTACAGGAAAACCTTTTCTTCATTACTACTAATGGTTTACATTAGACAAACAGCCTGCTCGCTCTTTGCTGTTTTAGAAAGCCAATTAGCACCGCCATGATAATGCTAATTTCCGATAGCATTCCTATGGGATTTCCAATATAACGTTAGCATCCAGCTAATTGTCGGCTGAGAGTGAAGTCAAATCTTTGATATATTATCATTTCCTTCATTTGATTATTAATATAAACTAATAGTATATTTTTTATTAAATTGAATTATCAATGTATCTTTACCTTATAAAGGATTAAATGTCCGCCCCAAGAGGATTTGATCATTTTTTATTATTATCAAACAGTGCTCCTTCACTACAAGTACAACTATACACACATAATAAACATATAACAACATATTTAAAACTTGTAAATCCTGTAAAGCTGCTTTGTGACAACATGTGTTGTGGAAAACCAAAATATATTTCATTGGATTTGATTTGATATTTACATTTTTTTAATTATGTACAACTATTTACTACAGGGCAGGTGGGGCGTTTGGCTCACTAGACCTGTTCAAAAAACTACTTTTTCATTAACACTAATCTTTGGAGGACAACTTTTATTTTTATGTAAGAATCAAAAGAAAACAATTCTGTAAAATACAGTACAGTAGTAATAAAAATAATTGGGGTTAGGTGGGCCATACAGCGAAAAGAGGAGGCGAGAAAAGAGGGTCAGTGTGTCACGTGCGGCTACGCCCCCTCTCCTAGCTGTCACTCTGGGTTCCCTCATGTCCGTGTTCCCTGCCTGTTTGTCCCGCCCTGCTCGTTTGTCTTCGTGTTTCCTTGTTTGTTGCCACGCCCCAGTGTCATTGTCATCACCTGTCCCTAGTTTAGTTCCGTGTATAATAGTCCCTGTGTCTCCCGTGTCTGTATCGGTCTTTTTGTCAAAACCTGTTCTGTGTGAGTACTGCCGTTTGTAGTTTGCGCTTTGTTACCTGTGTTCCTTGTATTTTGCCTGTCCTCCCTGAGTTAGTCTGCTTTGTTGTTTTCCTTGTCCGTATTCTATGCCTTTGTACATTTCGTGTTCTGACTGCCTTCCCGATATGACCCATGCCCGTGACTTCGACTCTGCCTTTGGGATTTCCATTAATAAATCTCGCTCTCCTCAGCGCTTGTGTCCGCCTCCCTGTTCTGCCCCGTGCAGATCGTTACATAAAGACCGATCCTACAAGGACACAGCGAGGGAGCGAGACTCTGGTGAGTTTAATCGCTGTGATGAGATGTTGGCTGGTTCGGTCCAGTTCAACTCTCCGATATCGCAGCGTGAACGAACCAGAGACAGAAATTCCCCTGGCGCTGTGGGAACACGGAAGTCTCGACGCGCACCAACGAAAGCCCAGTCACTTTCGGTTTCGACTGGCTTTCGCGTCGAGACTCCTGTTGAGCGCTACGTGTCTGCCCGGCTTGATCACTATAGGGAGGAGAAACCTATAGTACAAGTCGCGGGCAGACGGATTGAGTGCACAGACTGGCGTTTGCTAAACCCTCGGTTGGCTCTCGATGACTTCTGCGAGCTCCCGACGCCTCAGAGGAGGCGGAGCCGTCGCAGAGAGAGCCGCCGAGGGGCTTCTGTGTCTGTGTGTTCTTCCAGGCTCAACCCGGACCCTGAGGAAGAGGACCTACCACCGCTGATCCCGCCGGCTACTCCACACGACACCCCCAAGTATTTTTTGGGGGGGAGTACAAGCCACGTCGGCTGGGCGGACACGCCCCCCGATGACGTCAGTATGGTGGCTCCGCCCCCCGAGGACGTTGGCTTGGCGGACACGCCCCCCGATGACGTCAGTATGGTGGCTCCGCCCCCCGAGGACGTCGGCTTGGCGGACACGCCCCCCGATGACGTCAGTATGGTGGCTCCGCCCCCCGAGGACGTCGGCTTGGCGGTTCCGCCCCCCGAGGACGTCGGCTTGGCGGTTCCGCCCCCCGAGGACGTCGGCTTGGCGGTTCCGCCCCCCGAGGACGTCGGCTTGGCGGTTCCGCCCCCCGAGGACGTCGGCTTGGCGGTTCCGCCCCCCGAGGACGTCGGCTTGGCGGTTCCGCCCCCCGAGGATGTCGGCTTGGCGGTTCCGCCCCCCGAGGACGTCGGCTTGGTGGCTCCGCCCCCCGAGTGCATCTCCTCACCTCGGATTCCTGTCCCCGCTGCCCGCCGCCCGGCTGCGCCTGTGCCCGCTGCCCGCCGCCCGGCTGCGCCTGTGCCCGCTGCCCGCCGCCCGGCCACGCCTGTGCCCGCTGCCCGCCGCCCGGCCGCGCCTGTGCCCGCTGCCCGCCGCCCGGCCGCGCCTGTGCCCGCTGCCCGCCGCCCGGCCGCGCCTGTGCCCGCTGCCCGCCGCCCGGCCGCGCCTGTGCCCCGAGAGACTGTGCTGCCCCCTGTTGGGCATGGACTTTGTGTTCCCCCTGCTCCGCCATGTACCTCCTATGTTCCGTTGCCCGTGTTCCCCTTGCTCCCTGGTCCCGTCCCTGGTTTTGTTTTGGTCCCTGTCCCCGTGGTTGTGTCTGTTCGTGTCCATGTTCCTGTTCCTGTGTCTGTTTCCTGTGGTGTCGTCTCTGTCCCGGTCCCCGTGTCTGTTCCCCTAGTTGTTACCCACCTTGTTCCTGTCCCCGTCACCATCGTCCAGGCCGTGTTTGCCTCAGTGTTTACCTCTGCCCTGTCCCCTGGCCCCGCTCCAGTGTCTGTCCCCAGTCCTGTCCGGTCCAGTCCTGCTCCTGTGCCTCGCCCTGGCCCTGTCCTGCCCCCCTGTGTCCCGTGTCATGCCGTGTCCCGGCCCAGCTCTTGGCCTGTCTCCCTGTCTCCAGTCCCTGCCGTGTCCCAGGTCCCCCGTCCTATTTTGTCTGGTCCTGTCCCTCCGGTCCGTCCCGTGTCTGCTGTCCCTGTCCCTCGCCGTGTTCCGTGGTTCCCTGTCTTGTCCTAGTCTGGTTCCCTGTCCTGTCTGCCCTTGCGTGCCCCGGAGTGGCACGCTTTGAGGGGGGGTTCTGTCACGTGCGGCTACGCCCCCTCTCCTAGCTGTCACTCTGGGTTCCCTCATGTCCGTGTTCCCTGCCTGTTTGTCCCGCCCTGCTCGTTTGTCTTCGTGTTTCCTTGTTTGTTGCCACGCCCCAGTGTCATTGTCATCACCTGTCCCTAGTTTAGTTCCGTGTATAATAGTCCCTGTGTCTCCCGTGTCTGTATCGGTCTTTTTGTCAAAACCTGTTCTGTGTGAGTACTGCCGTTTGTAGTTTGCGCTTTGTTACCTGTGTTCCTTGTATTTTGCCTGTCCTCCCTGAGTTAGTCTGCTTTGTTGTTTTCCTTGTCCGTATTCTATGCCTTTGTACATTTCGTGTTCTGACTGCCTTCCCGATATGACCCATGCCCGTGACTTCGACTCTGCCTTTGGGATTTCCATTAATAAATCTCGCTCTCCTCAGCGCTTGTGTCCGCCTCCCTGTTCTGCCCCGTGCAGATCGTTACACAGTGTTCAGTGTTCATCAGGGTTCCCACACCTTGGTTAACATAAAATTCAAGGACCTTTCAATGACTTTCCAGGACCAACTTCCTCAAATTCAAGGACTGCACCTGCCAGCATTTACCTACTCTTACCCCTGAATATGTTATCAAAAAACGATGTTAATACAACGCAAATTCAAAAGACTGAATGTCATTTCAAGCCATGCATCCTGAAATTTTTTGTGCATGACATTAAGCGCTGATTCTACGAAAACTTCACTCACACTCAACATGACTGGCAAGTTAGCGATGCACATCTGAGATGACGACATTCACGTAAAATGGCTATAGTTGTTGAAGGATCAACAACTACCTACAGGAAACACTTGCTTTCGGTGCTGAACAAACAAACAAATTTCTCTACAGGAGAATGACCAAACTTTGCCAAGTAAAAGTCAGCATAAGCCCTGTGCAAAATAATGACATGTTGACAGTAGACAAATAATAATAATAATAACAATAATACACATATGCATATACACATACAGTACATACATAAAACAGAGGAGCAAAGCCATATAATGAGATCAAGGACCGTCAAGGACGGCTGTCTTTTATGCCTGTTTTCAAAAACTTTCCAGGGCCTTGAACTTATTTTTTCAGATTCACAAACTTTCAAGGATTTCAAGGACCCGTGGGAACCCTGAAGGTAGCTCTGCGGGACTTGAGGGACATTGGTTTGTCATCAGGGGCTAATCTCCGGGAAGAAGCAGTGGCCGTGTTTATTTTGCCGAGTCTACCATGCATCAGTCAGCTAGCGGCGGCTAAACGCTTGCAGCTTTCACCTCAGCTGCCTAGGGAGGGGGGGACATGGGGGCCTATCTTCTCAATCACATGGTTTAAGGAGCGAGCCCCCTGGAAAAGATGATGCGCAACTAACCGTTTACTGACAATTCTCTGGAGCGCCCCAGGTCACTCTTGTTTCCCACCAGGATGACGGGGATGTTTTCCGACTGGTGCGCCCAGCGAAGCTGTATGCGCAGCTCCGAAGCCTTCTCAAAGCTGGACTTGTCCGTCACCGAGTTTACAATGATGTAGGCGTCGCCCATCCACATGCACTGATCCTTCAGCCACTGGCTGTTATCCTGTGGAATGGCACCCGGTTAATACAAAAGGCGCAGAACGCTCTGTGGCGTATCACCAATCCTGTGGTTTTAGGTGGTTGTTATCAGCGAGTGACTCGCTCACCTGTTCCCATATGTCCTACAAAAGCAGATTTGTCTCTTCTTCGTTGACGATGATTGACCTATCATATGTGTTTCCTGATGGGAAGAAGGAAGTAAGAAATAAGAACATTTATTCTGAAGTACTCAGCATCTCTTATCACAGTACCAGAGTCACCTATCCCAGTATCTAGACAGTAGGATTTTGACAAATCATCCATCAATCTGAGCCCTGACCGTGGAGTTTTCCTTTAGAGCCAGTGTATTAATCTTTTACACCCACTCTGCCTGGTGTTTGACTACAACTACCTAAGCTCTATTTGAGTAATGGGTGCAGCTGTGGCTGGCTGGAAATAGCAGAAATCAATACACCTTTACCTGCTCTCCCATATGACCCATTACACTGTCTGTTAGTCAGACCAGATTGTGAGGTCCTTGAATTAGCTTAATCCCATGTCCTTGGAACATGTTCTACTAAAAAGCAAGCATTATCTCGCAACAACAAAAGTGCCCACATTGGCACCAAGACTTTACCTGTCTCCTCTGAGTCGTGACTGTCCTCAACTCCACCAAATATCCTCGCCAGACTCGACTTCCCTACGTTGAGCTCGCCAAGAAGCACAACCTTGTAGGTGTGTCCATGGGAGTCGCTCCCGGAGGAGATGACAGAGTCGGATGAATCAGACACGCAGCTGTCACGGTGCTGCTCCCCGGGACCGTAGGAGGTGCAGCGCGTGAGTGTGGAGAGCTCGGCGCTCTGCACTGAGGGCATGGTGGAGCAGAACTCGCGGTGGTCCACTGGTATGCTCCTCCGGTGTAAACTCTGCAGGTTGAAGGGAGGAAAGGGTATACTTCCTCTCCTTTTATCCATGTTCCGCAACTTGTCTCCTTTGTTCAAAGTCATGATTATAATATAAGCAGTTTGTTAATATTGTTTGTCCCACTAAGTAGACAGCCCATATTAGCCTACATTAAATACACTTATTTATTGTTTCTGTTCTGACATATCCCAGCTGCCAATATCTATAAACATAGCAGTTTTTTACAGATAAACATGCCAAACCTGCCTATTTAAAATATATAAACTTAGATGTATATTTGTCCAATGTCTTCTTTCCAACGTCTGAACTCCAATGGTCAAGAAAAATCCGTTTGGTATAGCTCCTTTCGTTTCTCTTCTACAGTGCGGTTCGGTTATGATCAGAGATGAGACGGAGCCCCTTATTTATTGCCCGGTAGGATCGCTGGCGTCAAAAAATAATCAGAAAAAAACAGCAGATTGTTCAGATTTAATGTTAATAAAAATAAAAGATGTTTTAATAAATATATAAAAAGTTCTTACCTCTGGTGTCATGACCTCTGAAACGAAGGATGTTCTTTTTAAACTTGATCGGTCATATTTTAGGACTGCAAAAGTCTTCTCAATGATGGCTTCAGTCTAAAAAAAATATGAAATAAGCACAATATTCAGTAATTAAATTGCTGGAGCTCTTAAAAAAAGGTAAGCTCTACTAAAATGACAAAATAGTGTATTATAATAGCGTATAATAAGAGTATTTAATTAGCTCACTATTTTACACCTTGGTCCATGAACATGTTCCTGGTTTAAAACATGGACCTTCAAGTGTTTTAAAGGGCTTGTTGATAAAGTAGGTGTACTTGTAGCCGGGTAAACTATGTGCAAGACAGGTATCCAAAGTATCCAAGACCAGGACAAAGAAAAACAATATGTCAGGCTAATATCTAAACATGTCTTTGGACTTTACCCATGTTTTAATACAAATATTTACCTGGTTTTCTTCAAAGACAGAAATGTTTCCATCTCTGAGCCTTTTCATTTTCAGGTCAAAAGTGGGGTTTTCAAGCAGGAACATTCTATTGGACCTCAATCTTCTGGACTGCAGGTCTTTTTCTAGTGTCTGCAAACAGAAAAAAACATAATTTTATTAGTGAATTTGTGAAGTGTAATGATGCTTATTGATGTAAATACACCGCACAACATAACATTAGACTTCTTTTCCTGCTGATTATTGGGTGGTATTCCAGATTTTAAATTTTAGTTCAGAAATTGAGTGCTGAAGAAGATTTCCTTTACTGTAACTCACTATTTTTTTAGTCAGTGTAAGACTGTTTTTCTATTGTGGTTTAATATAAATTACCATTGGTGTTACCATGTTTGCCATTAATTAATGAATCTATGGCAGCCCATAGCAGTATTATTTGACCTATTCAATGTTTGGTGAGTGTGACATATTTCTTTGACATTACAGGTACTCAAGAGTATTTGATGCTGCGCTACTGATCACATTAAGTACTTTCATTTATTTTAGTAAGTACATTTATTGAATCATAACAGTCAAGTTTGCAATTATGTTTTCTTGTCAGATATGTGCATATCAGTGTAACTGCTCAGTTGCCTATGTGAGACACGTGAAAATTCACAGAAATATGCACAATTTAAAACTGCAGTGTTGTATCCCTAATTGCAAAAGGACCTTTCGAAAATGTCACCCAGCTTCTGATGGCTCATTTCTCAGAGAACACCACAGGACTAGTTCTTCATGCAGATCTAAGTTTCCATTGAAAAAATACACTCTACACATGTGTGTGTTGTGTGTGTGTATGTATGTCATGTGTCAATTTATCAAGGGTTCACACACAAGGTTGTAATTTGCTGTATTTCAAAAGAATTTGACAGGAATTTTTTTGTGATGTTTCAGGTGGAACAGCAGGACACTGTATTCAGCGCTGGATGGTCAGCCTTGAGGGCCATGTAATATGTGAGGGGATGCAACCCACCTTCTTGACAGGGCTTGCTGCCTTATTTTCTATCTTCTACATCTTCAATCTCGAATACCAAGAAGAGGCCTCATGCACTCTTGAATTCATCCAAAGGTTAGGTATTTTCACTAAAACATGTGTTTCTTATCTCTTTAATGGTATACTATTGTGAACAAAACATTTTCTGCTTTTTGTTGTGTTGTTAATGTAAGTGAGTTACACAAATTGAGTTTTACACTGTCTGAAGAGACACTATTATTTTTCAGGCGCTTCATTGGTATAAACCCTGAGTGAGGCACCAAGGCTGGACGGGGCAAAGACTTGTCCAAAAAAACTGGCAAAGCCACCAGCAAAAAGATGACAACAGTCAACCCACATGTATCCACTCTGCTGAGAAGACTGATGGACTTTCACTGGGACTTCATTTAAAATGGTGAGATTATTCAGTCCCATTGCACACACACACACACACACACACACACACACACACACACACACACACACACACACACACACACACACACACAAAGACACCAGCTTGTCTCATTGCTTTAATTCTTTTTCCCTCACAACTTTTCTCTCTCTCTCTTACAGGGTAGAAAGTCTGAATTGCTGTTATTCACGCACCTCACCTGGTCCCTCAACACAAGCTCCATAACAAAGCCCAGCAGCGTCTCTACTTCCTGTAGACTGAGGAAAGCACACCTTCCACCTCCCATCCTCACCATGTTCTACAGAGGGACTGTAGAGAGCATCCTGAGCGCCTGCATTACCGTCTGGTTCAGGAGCTGCAACATCTCGGAGCCCAAGACCCTACAGCGGATAGTGAGGATAGCCGAGAAGATCATTGGTGTCTCTCTCCCCTCCATCAGTGACATCTACACCACACGCTGCATCCGCAAAGTCACCAGCATTGTGGAAGACCCAACCCACCCATCACACGGTCTCTTCACTCTGATGCCGTCCGGCAAAAGATACAGGAGCATCCGAGCCTCCACCTCCAGACTCTGTAATAGCTTTGTTCACCAGGCAGTCAGGCTCCTCAACTCCCAGACACAGAACTGACACACACCAACACTGATCTGACCCCACACACGCACAAAAAGACTGCACTGAACCCCCCACCAGAAATAGTTGCTGCTCTCCCACAGGACCTATTAACTACCTCAGAACCACTGTGTTCATGTATGTTCCATATGATACAGTATATCACTCATCTCAGACACCACTTAGACCACATTGCACTGTACCAGCTCTTTACACCATTATGTCTCAATTGTCTCTGGCCTGTTGTATTTATTGTAATGTTTTGCTGTGAGATTGCCCTATGCTGCACATTTTGCACAGTCTTGAACTGCTACCCTGCCGCACTTTATGTTGTCTGTTGTACTGTCAATTTGTGTTACACCATGGTTGCGGAGGAACGAAATTTCGTCACACTGTGTACCTGCACTCTGATGTAATGACAATAAAAAGCCACTTGACTTGAAGTTTGTCTGGATTG
>NW_027506972.1:317500-412271 GCF_052324685.1 Brachyhypopomus gauderio | reverse complement strand
CCCCCCATCAAGTCTCAAGCCGATCGGCCAATGGGAACACCTACTTCCGGCCACGCCCACTTTTGGGGGTGGGGCTTCAATATGTTGTTCCAGGGGCCCCCCACTACCCCCCTATCAAGTTTCGGGCCCCTACGACATTCGGTTCTCTTCCTGTGCTCTTAACTCTAATTCTGAACTTTGTACACGCCCACCTGGGTGGGTAGTGGCCAACATCCCAATTGCAATCTATTTGAATAGGCATCCCATAATAACAGAAATAGATTGGAAGTGGGATCGGTAATCACAAAACATCCCACTTGCAATCTATTTGAATAGGCATCCCATAATACTAGAAATAGATTGGAAGTGGGATCGGTAATCACAAAACATCCCAATAGCAATCTATTTGAATAGGCATCCCATAATAACAGAAATAGATTGGAAGTGGGATCCCATTCAAATAGATTGGAAGTGGAAAATTCCGTGAAAATTCTGCTTGGCTTTTGGATTCGTGCTTACAGTATGTTGCTCCAGTGCCCCTCCCAGACATCCCCTATGAAATTTCATGACCCTACGACCTCGGAGAAAGTCACTTCCTGTTCCACTTCCTGGTCCGTTTTTTGACTTCCCAACCACCTACGGACACGAGCTTTTAGTATGTGTTTTGTGGTCCCTAATAGATCTCCCCTGCAAAGGTTCGAGCCAATTGGCCAATGGGAACACCTACTTCCGGCCACGCCCACTTTTAGGGGGCGGGGCTTAAATATGTTGTTTTAGGGGCTCCACACTACCCCCCTATCAAGTCTCAAGCCGATCGGCCCAATGGGAACACCTACTTCCGGCCACGCCCACTTTTGGGGGTGGGGCTTCAATATGTTGTTCCAGGGGCCCCCCACTACCCCCTATCAAGTTTCGGGGCCCCTACGACATTCGGTTCTCTTCCTGTGCTCTTAACTCTAATTCTGAACTTTGTACACGCCCACCTGGGGTGGGTAGTGGCCAACATCCCAATTGCAATCTATTTGAATAGGCATCCCATAATAACAGAAATAGATTGGAAGTGGGATCGGTAATCACAAAACATCCCACTTGCAATCTATTTGAATAGGCATCCCATAATACTAGAAATAGATTGGAAGTGGGATCGGTAATCACAAAACATCCCAATAGCAATCTATTTGAATAGGCATCCCATAATAACAGAAATAGATTGGAAGTGGGATCCCATTCAAATAGATTGGAAGTGGAAAATTCCGTGAAAATTCTGCTTGGCTTTTGGATTCGTGCTTACAGTATGTTGCTCCAGTGCCCTCCCAGACATCCCCTATGAAATTTCATGACCCTACGACCTCGGAGAAAGTCACTTTCTGTTCCACTTCCTGGTCCGTTTTTCGACTTCCCAACCACCTACGGACACGAGCTTTTAGTATGTTGTTTGTGGTCCCTATAGAACTCCCCTGCAAAGGTTCGAGCCAATTGGCCAATGGGAACACCCTACTTCCGGCCACGCCCACTTTTAGGGGCGGGGCTTAAATATGTTGTTTTAGGGGCCCCACACTACCCCCCCATCAAGTCTCAAGCCGATCGGCCAATGGGAAACACCTACTTCCGGCCACGCCCACTTTTGGGGGTGGGGCTTCAATATGTTGTTCCAGGGGCCCCCCACTACCCCCCCTATCAAGTTTCGGGCCCCTACGACATTCGGTTCTCTTCCTGTGCTCTTAACTCTAATTCTGAACTTTGTACACGCCCACCTGGGGTGGGTAGTGGCCAACATCCCAATTGCAATCTATTTGAATAGGCATCCCATAATAACAGAAATAGATTGGAAGTGGGATCGGTAATCACAAAACATCCCACTTGCAATCTATTTGAATAGGCATCCCATAATACTAGAAATAGATTGGAAGTGGGATCGGTAATCACAAAACATCCCAATAGCAATCTATTTGAATAGGGCATCCCATAATAACAGAAATAGATTGGAAGTGGGATCCCATTCAAATAGATTGGAAGTGGAAAATTCCATGAAAATTCTGCTTGGCTTTTGGATTCGTGCTTACAGTATGTTGCTCCAGTGCCCTCCCAGACATCCCCTATGAAATTTCATGACCTACGCACGACCTCGGAGAAAGTCACTTCCTGTTCCACTTCCTGGTCCGTTTTTTGACTTCCCAACCACCTACGGACACGAGCTTTTAGTATGTTGTTTGTGGTCCCTAATAGATCTCCCCTGCAAAGGTTCGAGCCAATTGGCCAATGGGAACACCTACTTCCGGCCACGCCCACTTTTAGGGGCGGGGCTTAAATATGTTGTTTTAGGGGCTCCACACTACCCCCCCTATCAAGTCTCAAGCCGATCGGCCAATGGGAACACCTACTTCCGGCCACGCCCACTTTTGGGGGTGGGGCTTCAATATGTTGTTCCAGGGGGCCCCCCACTACCCCCTATCAAGTTTCGGGCCCCTACGACATTCGAGTTCTCTTCCTGTGCTCTTAACTCTAATTCTGAACTTTGTACACGCCCACCTGGGGTGGGTAGTGGCCAACATCCCAATTGCAATCTATTTGAATAGGCATCCCATAATAACAGAAATAGATTGGAAGTGGGATCGGTAATCACAAAACATCCCACTTGCAATCTATTTGAATAGGCATCCCATAATACTAGAAATAGATTGGAAGTGGGATCGGTAATCACAAAACATCCCAATAGCAATCTATTTGAATAGGCATCCCATAATAACAGAAATAGATTGGAAGTGGGATCCCATTCAAATAGATTGGAAGTGGAAAATTCCGTGAAAATTCTGCTTGGCTTTTGGATTCGTGCTTACAGTATGTTGCTCCAGTGCCCTCCCAGACATCCCCTATGAAATTTCATGACCCTACGACCTCGGAGAAAGTCACTTTCTGTTCCACTTCCTGGTCCGTTTTTCGACTTCCCAACCACCTACGGACACGAGCTTTTAGTATGTTGTTTGTGGTCCCTAATAGAACTCCCCTGCAAAGGTTCGAGCCAATTGGCCAATGGGAACACCTACTTCCGGCCACGCCCACTTTTAGGGGCGGGGCTTAAATATGTTGTTTTAGGGGCCCCACACTACCCCCCCCATCAAGTCTCAAGCCGATCGGCCAATGGGAACACCTACTTCCGGCCACGCCCACTTTTGGGGGTGGGGCTTCAATATGTTGTTCCAGGGGGCCCCCCACTACCCCCCTATCAAGTTTCGGGCCCCTACGACATTCGGTTTCTCTTCCTGTGCTCTTAACTCTAATTCTGAACTTTGTACACGCCCACCTGGGGTGGGTAGTGGCCAACATCCCAATTGCAATCTATTTTGAATAGGCATCCCCATAATAACAGAAATAGATTGGAAGTGGGATCGGTAATCACAAAACATCCCACTTGCAATCTATTTGAATAGGCATCCCATAATACTAGAAATAGATTGGAAGTGGGATCGGTAATCACAAAACATCCCAATAGCAATCTATTTTGAATAGGCATCCCATAATAACAGAAATAGATTGGAAGTGGGATCCCATTCAAATAGATTGGAAGTGGAAAATTCCATGAAAATTCTGCTTGGCTTTTGGATTCGTGCTTACAGTATGTTGCTCCAGTGCCCTCCCAGACATCCCCTATGAAATTTCATGACCCTACGACCTCGGAGAAAGTCACTTCCTGTTCCACTTCCTGGTCCGTTTTTTGACTTCCCAACCACCTACGGACACGAGCTTTTAGTATGTTGTTTGTGGTCCCTAATAGATCTCCCCTGCAAAGGTTCGAGCCAATTGGCCAATGGGAACACCTACTTCCGGCCACGCCCACTTTTTAGGGGCGGGGCTTAAATATGTTGTTTTAGGGGCTCCACACTACCCCCCCTATCAAGTCTCAAGCCGATCGGCCAATGGGAACACCTACTTCCGGCCACGCCCACTTTTGGGGGGTGGGGCTTCAATATGTTGTTCCAGGGGCCCCCCACTACCCCCTATCAAGTTTCGGGCCCCTACGACATTCGGTTTCTCTTCTGTGCTCTTAACTCTAATTCTGAACTTTGTACACGCCCCACCTGGGGTGGGTAGTGGCCAACATCCCAATTGCAATCTATTTGAATAGGCATCCCATAATAACAGAAATAGATTGGAAGTGGGATCGGTAATCACAAAACATCCCACTTGCAATCTATTTGAATAGGCATCCCATAATACTAGAAATAGATTGGAAGTGGGATCGGTAATCACAAAAACATCCCAATAGCAATCTATTTGAATAGGCATCCCATAATAACAGAAATAGATTGGAAGTGGGATCCCATTCAAATAGATTGGAAGTGGAAAATTCCGTGAAAATTCTGCTTGGCTTTTGGATTCGTGCTTACAGTATGTTGCTCCAGTGCCCTCCCAGACATCCCCCTATGAAATTTCATGACCCTACGACCTCGGAGAAAGTCACTTCCTGTTCCACTTCCTGGTCCGTTTTTTGACTTCCAACCACCTACGGACACGAGCTTTTAGTATGTTGTTTGTGGTCCCTAATAGATCTCCCCTGCAAAGGTTCGAGCCAATTGGCCAATGGGAACACCTACTTCCGGCCACGCCCACTTTTAGGGGCGGGGCTTAAATATGTTGTTTTAGGGGCTCCACACTACCCCCCCTATCAAGTCTCAATGCCGATCGGCCAATGGGAACACCTACTTCCGGCCACGCCCACTTTTGGGGGTGGGGCTTCAATATGTTGTTCCAGGGGCCCCCCACTACCCCCCTATCAAGTTTCGGGCCCCTACGACATTCGGTTCTCTTCCTGTGCTCTTAACTCTAATTCTGAACTTTGTACACGCCCCACCTGGGGTGGGTAGTGGCCAACATCCCAATTGCAATCTATTTGAATAGGCATCCCATAATAACAGAAATAGATTGGAAGTGGGATCGGTAATCACAAAACATCCCACTTGCAATCTATTTGAATAGGCATCCCATAATACTAGAAATAGATTGGAAGTGGGATCGGTAATCACAAAACATCCCAATAGCAATCTATTTGAATAGGCATCCCATAATAACAGAAATAGATTGGAAGTGGGATCCCATTCAAATAGATTGGAAGTGGAAAATTCCGTGAAAATTCTGCTTGGCTTTTGGATTCGTGCTTACAGTATGTTGCTCCAGTGCCCTCCCAGACATCCCCTATGAAATTTCATGACCCTACGACCTCGGAGAAAGTCACTTTCTGTTCCACTTCCTGGTCCGTTTTTCGACTTCCCAACCACCTACGGACACGAGCTTTTAGTATGTTGTTTGTGGTCCCTAATAGAACTCCCCCTGCAAAGGTTCGAGCCAATTGGCCAATGGGAACACCTACTTCCGGCCACGCCCACTTTTAGGGGCGGGGCTTAAATATGTTGTTTTAGGGGCCCCACACTACCCCCCCCCATCAAGTCTCAAGCCGATCGGCCCAATGGGAACACCTACTTCCGGCCACGCCCACTTTTGGGGGTGGGGCTTCAATATGTTGTTCCAGGGGCCCCCCACTACCCCCCTATCAAGTTTCGGGCCCCTACGACATTCGGTTCTCTTCCTGTGCTCTTAACTCTAATTCTGAACTTTGTACACCGCCCACCTGGGGTGGGTAGTGGCCAACATCCCAATTGCAATCTATTTGAATAGGCATCCCATAATAACAGAAATAGATTGGAAGTGGGATCGGTAATCACAAAACATCCCACTTGCAATCTATTTGAATAGGCATCCCATAATACTAGAAATAGATTGGAAGTGGGATCGGTAATCACAAAACATCCCAATAGCAATCTATTTGAATAGGCATCCCATAATAACAGAAATAGATTGGAAGTTGGGATCCCATTCAAATAGATTGGAAGTGGAAAATTCCATGAAAATTCTGCTTGGCTTTTGGATTCGTGCTTACAGTATGTTGCTCCAGTGCCCTCCCCAGACATCCCCTATGAAATTTCATGACCCTACGACCTCGGAGAAAGTCACTTCCTGTTCCACTTCCTGGTCCGTTTTTTGACTTCCCAACCACCTACGGACACGAGCTTTTAGTATGTTGTTTGTGGTCCCTAATAGATCTCCCCTGCAAAGGTTCGAGCCAATTGGCCAATGGGAACACCTACTTCCGGCCCACGCCCACTTTTAGGGGCGGGGCTTAAATATGTTGTTTTAGGGGCTCCACACTACCCCCCTATCAAGTCTCAAGCCGATCGGCCAATGGGAAACACCTACTTCCGGCCACGCCCACTTTTGGGGGTGGGGCTTCAATATGTTGTTCCAGGGGCCCCCCACTACCCCCCTATCAAGTTTCGGGCCCCTACGACATTCGGTTCTCTTCCTGTGCTCTTAACTCTAATTCTGAACTTTGTACACGCCCACCCTGGGGTGGGTTAGTGGCCAACATCCCAATTGCAATCTATTTGAATAGGCATCCCATAATAACAGAAATAGATTGGAAGTGGGATCGGTAATCACAAAACATCCCACTTGCAATCTATTTGAATAGGCATCCCATAATACTAGAAATAGATTGGAAGTGGGATCGGTAATCACAAAACATCCCAATAGCAATCTATTTGAATAGGCATCCCATAATAACAGAAATAGATTGGAAGTGGGATCCCATTCAAATAGATTGGAAGTGGAAAATTCCATGAAAATTCTGCTTGGCTTTTGGATTCGTGCTTACAGTATGTTGCTCCAGTGCCCTCCCAGACATCCCCTATGAAATTTCATGACCCTACGACCTCGGAGAAAGTCACTTCCTGTTCCACTTCCTGGTCCGTTTTTTGACTTCCCAACCACCTACGGACACGAGCTTTTAGTATGTTGTTTGTGGTCCCTAATAGATCTCCCCTGCAAAGGTTCGAGCCAATTGGCCAATGGGAACACCTACTTCCGGCCACGCCCACTTTTAGGGGCGGGGCTTAAATATGTTGTTTTAGGGGCTCCACACTACCCCCCCTATCAAGTCTCAAGCCGATCGGCCAATGGGAACACCTACTTCCGGCCACGCCCACTTTTGGGGGTGGGGCTTCAATATGTTGTTCCAGGGGCCCCCCACTACCCCCCTATCAAGTTTCGGGCCCCTACGACATTCGGTTCTCTTCCTGTGCTCTTAACTCTAATTCTGAACTTTGTACACGCCCACCTGGGGTGGGTAGTGGCCAACATCCCAATTGCAATCTATTTGAATAGGCATCCCATAATAACAGAAATAGATTGGAAGTGGGATCGGTAATCACAAAACATCCCACTTGCAATCTATTTGAATAGGCATCCCATAATACTAGAAATAGATTGGAAGTGGGATCGGTAATCACAAAACATCCCAATAGCAATCTATTTGAATAGGCATCCCATAATAACAGAAATAGATTGGAAGTGGGATCCCATTCAAATAGATTGGAAGTGGAAAATTCCGTGAAAATTCTGCTTGGCTTTTGGATTCGTGCTTACAGTATGTTGCTCCAGTGCCCTCCCAGACATCCCCTATGAAATTTCATGACCCTACGACCTCGGAGAAAGTCACTTCCTGTTCCACTTCCTGGTCCGTTTTTTGACTTCCCAACCACCTACGGACACGAGCTTTTAGTATGTTGTTTGTGGTCCCTAATAGAACTCCCCTGCAAAGGTTCGAGCCAATTGGCCAATGGGAACACCTACTTCCGGCCACGCCCACTTTTAGGGGCGGGGCTTAAATATGTTGTTTTAGGGGCCCCACACTACCCCCCCCATCAAGTCTCAAGCCGATCGGCCAATGGGAACACCTACTTCCGGCCACGCCCACTTTTGGGGGTGGGGGCTTCAATATGTTGTTCCAGGGGCCCCCCACTACCCCCCTATCAAGTTTCGGGCCCCTACGACATTCGGTTCTCTTCCTGTGCTCTTAACTCTAATTCTGAACTTTGTACACGCCCACCTGGGGTGGGTAGTGGCCAACATCCCAATTGCAATCTATTTGAATAGGCATCCCATAATAACAGAAATAGATTGGAAGTGGGATCGGTAATCACAAAACATCCCACTTGCAATCTATTTGAATAGGCATCCCATAATACTAGAAATAGATTGGAAGTGGGATCGGTAATCACAAAACATCCCAATAGCAATCTATTTGAATAGGCATCCCATAATAACAGAAATAGATTGGAAGTGGGATCCCATTCAAATAGATTGGAAGTGGAAAATTCCATGAAAATTCTGCTTGGCTTTTGGATTCGTGCTTACAGTATGTTGCTCCAGTGCCCTCCCAGACATCCCCTATGAAATTTCATGACCCTACGACCTCGGAGAAAGTCACTTCCTGTTCCACTTCCTGGTCCGTTTTTTGACTTCCCAACCACCTACGGACACGAGCTTTTAGTATGTTGTTTGTGGTCCCTAATAGATCTCCCCTGCAAAGGTTCGAGCCAATTGGCCAATGGGAACACCTACTTCCGGCCACGCCCACTTTTAGGGGCGGGGCTTAAATATGTTGTTTTAGGGGCTCCACACTACCCCCCTATCAAGTCTCAAGCCGATCGGCCAATGGGAACACCTACTTCCGGCCACGCCCACTTTTGGGGGTGGGGCTTCAATATGTTGTTCCAGGGGCCCCCCACTACCCCCCTATCAAGTTTCGGGCCCCTACGACATTCGGTTCTCTTCCTGTGCTCTTAACTCTAATTCTGAACTTTGTACACGCCCACCTGGGGTGGGTAGTGGCCAACATCCCAATTGCAATCTATTTGAATAGGCATCCCATAATAACAGAAATAGATTGGAAGTGGGATCGGTAATCACAAAACATCCCACTTGCAATCTATTTGAATAGGCATCCCATAATACTAGAAATAGATTGGAAGTGGGATCGGTAATCACAAAACATCCCAATAGCAATCTATTTGAATAGGCATCCCATAATAACAGAAATAGATTGGAAGTGGGATCCCATTCAAATAGATTGGAAGTGGAAAATTCCATGAAAATTCTGCTTGGCTTTTGGATTCGTGCTTACAGTATGTTGCTCCAGTGCCCTCCCAGACATCCCCTATGAAATTTCATGACCCTACGACCTCGGAGAAAGTCACTTCCTGTTCCACTTCCTGGTCCGTTTTTTGACTTCCCAACCACCTACGGACACGAGCTTTTAGTATGTTGTTTGTGGTCCCTAATAGATCTCCCCTGCAAAGGTTCGAGCCAATTGGCCAATGGGAACACCTACTTCCGGCCACGCCCACTTTTAGGGGCGGGGCTTAAATATGTTGTTTTAGGGGCTCCACACTACCCCCCTATCAAGTCTCAAGCCGATCGGCCAATGGGAACACCTACTTCCGGCCACGCCCACTTTTGGGGGTGGGGCTTCAATATGTTGTTCCAGGGGCCCCCCACTACCCCCTATCAAGTTTCGGGCCCCTACGACATTCGGTTCTCTTCCTGTGCTCTTAACTCTAATTCTGAACTTTGTACACGCCCACCTGGGGTGGGTAGTGGCCAACATCCCAATTGCAATCTATTTGAATAGGCATCCCATAATAACAGAAATAGATTGGAAGTGGGATCGGTAATCACAAAACATCCCACTTGCAATCTATTTGAATAGGCATCCCATAATACTAGAAATAGATTGGAAGTGGGATCGGTAATCACAAAACATCCCAATAGCAATCTATTTGAATAGGCATCCCATAATAACAGAAATAGATTGGAAGTGGGATCCCATTCAAATAGATTGGAAGTGGAAAATTCCGTGAAAATTCTGCTTGGCTTTTGGATTCGTGCTTACAGTATGTTGCTCCAGTGCCCTCCCAGACATCCCCTATGAAATTTCATGACCCTACGACCTCGGAGAAAGTCACTTCCTGTTCCACTTCCTGGTCCGTTTTTTGACTTCCCAACCACCTACGGACACGAGCTTTTAGTATGTTGTTTGTGGTCCCTAATAGATCTCCCCTGCAAAGGTTCGAGCCAATTGGCCAATGGGAACACCTACTTCCGGCCACGCCCACTTTTAGGGGCGGGGCTTAAATATGTTGTTTTAGGGGCTCCACACTACCCCCCTATCAAGTCTCAAGCCGATCGGCCAATGGGAACACCTACTTCCGGCCACGCCCACTTTTGGGGGTGGGGCTTCAATATGTTGTTCCAGGGGCCCCCCACTACCCCCTATCAAGTTTCGGGCCCCTACGACATTCGGTTCTCTTCCTGTGCTCTTAACTCTAATTCTGAACTTTGTACACGCCCACCTGGGGTGGGTAGTGGCCAACATCCCAATTGCAATCTATTTGAATAGGCATCCCATAATAACAGAAATAGATTGGAAGTGGGATCGGTAATCACAAAACATCCCACTTGCAATCTATTTGAATAGGCATCCCATAATACTAGAAATAGATTGGAAGTGGGATCGGTAATCACAAAACATCCCAATAGCAATCTATTTGAATAGGCATCCCATAATAACAGAAATAGATTGGAAGTGGGATCCCATTCAAATAGATTGGAAGTGGAAAATTCCGTGAAAATTCTGCTTGGCTTTTGGATTCGTGCTTACAGTATGTTGCTCCAGTGCCCTCCCAGACATCCCCTATGAAATTTCATGACCCTACGACCTCGGAGAAAGTCACTTTCTGTTCCACTTCCTGGTCCGTTTTTCGACTTCCCAACCACCTACGGACACGAGCTTTTAGTATGTTGTTTGTGGTCCCTAATAGAACTCCCCTGCAAAGGTTCGAGCCAATTGGCCAATGGGAACACCTACTTCCGGCCACGCCCACTTTTAGGGGCGGGGCTTAAATATGTTGTTTTAGGGGCCCCACACTACCCCCCCATCAAGTCTCAAGCCGATCGGCCAATGGGAACACCTACTTCCGGCCACGCCCACTTTTGGGGGTGGGGCTTCAATATGTTGTTCCAGGGGCCCCCCACTACCCCCCTATCAAGTTTCGGGCCCCTACGACATTCGGTTCTCTTCCTGTGCTCTTAACTCTAATTCTGAACTTTGTACACGCCCACCTGGGGTGGGTAGTGGCCAACATCCCAATTGCAATCTATTTGAATAGGCATCCCATAATAACAGAAATAGATTGGAAGTGGGATCGGTAATCACAAAACATCCCACTTGCAATCTATTTGAATAGGCATCCCATAATACTAGAAATAGATTGGAAGTGGGATCGGTAATCACAAAACATCCCAATAGCAATCTATTTGAATAGGCATCCCATAATAACAGAAATAGATTGGAAGTGGGATCCCATTCAAATAGATTGGAAGTGGAAAATTCCATGAAAATTCTGCTTGGCTTTTGGATTCGTGCTTACAGTATGTTGCTCCAGTGCCCTCCCAGACATCCCCTATGAAATTTCATGACCCTACGACCTCGGAGAAAGTCACTTCCTGTTCCACTTCCTGGTCCGTTTTTTGACTTCCCAACCACCTACGGACACGAGCTTTTAGTATGTTGTTTGTGGTCCCTAATAGATCTCCCCTGCAAAGGTTCGAGCCAATTGGCCAATGGGAACACCTACTTCCGGCCACGCCCACTTTTAGGGGCGGGGCTTAAATATGTTGTTTTAGGGGCTCCACACTACCCCCCTATCAAGTCTCAAGCCGATCGGCCAATGGGAACACCTACTTCCGGCCACGCCCACTTTTGGGGGTGGGGCTTCAATATGTTGTTCCAGGGGCCCCCCACTACCCCCTATCAAGTTTCGGGCCCCTACGACATTCGGTTCTCTTCCTGTGCTCTTAACTCTAATTCTGAACTTTGTACACGCCCACCTGGGGTGGGTAGTGGCCAACATCCCAATTGCAATCTATTTGAATAGGCATCCCATAATAACAGAAATAGATTGGAAGTGGGATCGGTAATCACAAAACATCCCACTTGCAATCTATTTGAATAGGCATCCCATAATACTAGAAATAGATTGGAAGTGGGATCGGTAATCACAAAACGTCCCAATAGCAATCTATTTGAATAGGCATACCATAATAACAGAAATAGATTGGAAGTGGGATCCCATTCAAATAGATTGGAAGTGGAAAATTCCGTGAAAATTCTGCTTGGCTTTTGGACTCGTGCTTACAGTATGTTGCTCCAGTGCCCTCCCAGACATCCCCTATGAAATTTCATGACCCTACGACCTCGGAGAAAGTCACTTCCTGTTCCACTTCCTGGTTCGTTTTTTGACTTCCCAACCACCTACGGACACGAGCTTTTAGTATGTTGTTTGTGGTCCCTAATAGATCTCCCCTGCAAAGGTTCGAGCCAATTGGCCAATGGGAACACCTACTTCCGGCCACGCCCACTTTTAGGGGCGGGGCTTAAATATGTTGTTTTAGGGGCCCCACACTACCCCCCTATCAAGTCTCAAGCCGATCGGCCAATGGGAACACCTACTTCCGGCCACGCCCACTTTTGGGGGTGGGGCTTCAATATGTTGTTCCAGGGGCCCCCCACTACCCCCTATCAAGTTTCGGGCCCCTACGACATTCGGTTCTCTTCCTGTGCTCTTAACTCTAATTCTGAACTTTGTACACGCCCACCTGGGGTGGGTAGTGGCCAACATCCCAATTGCAATCTATTTGAATAGGCATCCCATAATAACAGAAATAGATTGGAAGTGGGATCGGTAATCACAAAACATCCCACTTGCAATCTATTTGAATAGGCATCCCATAATAACAGAAATAGATTGGAAGTGGGATCGGTAATCACAAAACATCCCACTTGCAATCTATTTGAATAGGCATCCCATAATACTAGAAATAGATTGGAAGTGGGATCGGTAATCACAAAACATCCCAATAGCAATCTATTTGAATAGGCATCCCATAATAACAGAAATAGATTGGAAGTGGGATCCCATTCAAATAGATTGGAAGTGGAAAATTCCGTGAAAATTCTGCTTGGCTTTTGGATTCGTGCTTACAGTATGTTGCTCCAGTGCCCTCCCAGACATCCCCTATGAAATTTCATGACCCTACGACCTCGGAGAAAGTCACTTCCTGTTCCACTTCCTGGTCCGTTTTTTGACTTCCCAACCACCTACGGACACGAGCTTTTAGTATGTTGTTTGTGGTCCCTAATAGATCTCCCCTGCAAAGGTTCGAGCCAATTGGCCAATGGGAACACCTACTTCCGGCCACGCCCACTTTTAGGGGCGGGGCTTAAATATGTTGTTTTAGGGGCTCCACACTACCCCCCTATCAAGTCTCAAGCCGATCGGCCAATGGGAACACCTACTTCCGGCCACGCCCACTTTTGGGGGTGGGGCTTCAATATGTTGTTCCAGGGGCCCCCCACTACCCCCTATCAAGTTTCGGGCCCCTACGACATTCGGTTCTCTTCCTGTGCTCTTAACTCTAATTCTGAACTTTGTACACGCCCACCTGGGGTGGGTAGTGGCCAACATCCCAATTGCAATCTATTTGAATAGGCATCCCATAATAACAGAAATAGATTGGAAGTGGGATCGGTAATCACAAAACATCCCACTTGCAATCTATTTGAATAGGCATCCCATAATACTAGAAATAGATTGGAAGTGGGATCGGTAATCACAAAACATCCCAATAGCAATCTATTTGAATAGGCATCCCATAATAACAGAAATAGATTGGAAGTGGGATCCCATTCAAATAGATTGGAAGTGGAAAATTCCGTGAAAATTCTGCTTGGCTTTTGGATTCGTGCTTACAGTATGTTGCTCCAGTGCCCTCCCAGACATCCCCTATGAAATTTCATGACCCTACGACCTCGGAGAAAGTCACTTTCTGTTCCACTTCCTGGTCCGTTTTTCGACTTCCCAACCACCTACGGACACGAGCTTTTAGTATGTTGTTTGTGGTCCCTAATAGAACTCCCCTGCAAAGGTTCGAGCCAATTGGCCAATGGGAACACCTACTTCCGGCCACGCCCACTTTTAGGGGCGGGGCTTAAATATGTTGTTTTAGGGGCCCCACACTACCCCCCCATCAAGTCTCAAGCCGATCGGCCAATGGGAACACCTACTTCCGGCCACGCCCACTTTTGGGGGTGGGGCTTCAATATGTTGTTCCAGGGGCCCCCCACTACCCCCCTATCAAGTTTCGGGCCCCTACGACATTCGGTTCTCTTCCTGTGCTCTTAACTCTAATTCTGAACTTTGTACACGCCCACCTGGGGTGGGTAGTGGCCAACATCCCAATTGCAATCTATTTGAATAGGCATCCCATAATAACAGAAATAGATTGGAAGTGGGATCGGTAATCACAAAACATCCCACTTGCAATCTATTTGAATAGGCATCCCATAATACTAGAAATAGATTGGAAGTGGGATCGGTAATCACAAAACATCCCAATAGCAATCTATTTGAATAGGCATCCCATAATAACAGAAATAGATTGGAAGTGGGATCCCATTCAAATAGATTGGAAGTGGAAAATTCCATGAAAATTCTGCTTGGCTTTTGGATTCGTGCTTACAGTATGTTGCTCCAGTGCCCTCCCAGACATCCCCTATGAAATTTCATGACCCTACGACCTCGGAGAAAGTCACTTCCTGTTCCACTTCCTGGTCCGTTTTTTGACTTCCCAACCACCTACGGACACGAGCTTTTAGTATGTTGTTTGTGGTCCCTAATAGATCTCCCCTGCAAAGGTTCGAGCCAATTGGCCAATGGGAACACCTACTTCCGGCCACGCCCACTTTTAGGGGCGGGGCTTAAATATGTTGTTTTAGGGGCTCCACACTACCCCCCTATCAAGTCTCAAGCCGATCGGCCAATGGGAACACCTACTTCCGGCCACGCCCACTTTTGGGGGTGGGGCTTCAATATGTTGTTCCAGGGGCCCCCCACTACCCCCCTATCAAGTTTCGGGCCCCTACGACATTCGGTTCTCTTCCTGTGCTCTTAACTCTAATTCTGAACTTTGTACACGCCCACCTGGGGTGGGTAGTGGCCAACATCCCAATTGCAATCTATTTGAATAGGCATCCCATAATAACAGAAATAGATTGGAAGTGGGATCGGTAATCACAAAACATCCCACTTGCAATCTATTTGAATAGGCATCCCATAATACTAGAAATAGATTGGAAGTGGGATCGGTAATCACAAAACATCCCAATAGCAATCTATTTGAATAGGCATCCCATAATAACAGAAATAGATTGGAAGTGGGATCCCATTCAAATAGATTGGAAGTGGAAAATTCCATGAAAATTCTGCTTGGCTTTTGGATTCGTGCTTACAGTATGTTGCTCCAGTGCCCTCCCAGACATCCCCTATGAAATTTCATGACCCTACGACCTCGGAGAAAGTCACTTCCTGTTCCACTTCCTGGTCCGTTTTTTGACTTCCCAACCACCTACGGACACGAGCTTTTAGTATGTTGTTTGTGGTCCCTAATAGATCTCCCCTGCAAAGGTTCGAGCCAATTGGCCAATGGGAACACCTACTTCCGGCCACGCCCACTTTTAGGGGCGGGGCTTAAATATGTTGTTTTAGGGGCTCCACACTACCCCCCTATCAAGTCTCAAGCCGATCGGCCAATGGGAACACCTACTTCCGGCCACGCCCACTTTTGGGGGTGGGGCTTCAATATGTTGTTCCAGGGGCCCCCCACTACCCCCTATCAAGTTTCGGGCCCCTACGACATTCGGTTCTCTTCCTGTGCTCTTAACTCTAATTCTGAACTTTGTACACGCCCACCTGGGGTGGGTAGTGGCCAACATCCCAATTGCAATCTATTTGAATAGGCATCCCATAATAACAGAAATAGATTGGAAGTGGGATCGGTAATCACAAAACATCCCACTTGCAATCTATTTGAATAGGCATCCCATAATACTAGAAATAGATTGGAAGTGGGATCGGTAATCACAAAACATCCCAATAGCAATCTATTTGAATAGGCATCCCATAATAACAGAAATAGATTGGAAGTGGGATCCCATTCAAATAGATTGGAAGTGGAAAATTCCGTGAAAATTCTGCTTGGCTTTTGGATTCGTGCTTACAGTATGTTGCTCCAGTGCCCTCCCAGACATCCCCTATGAAATTTCATGACCCTACGACCTCGGAGAAAGTCACTTCCTGTTCCACTTCCTGGTCCGTTTTTTGACTTCCCAACCACCTACGGACACGAGCTTTTAGTATGTTGTTTGTGGTCCCTAATAGATCTCCCCTGCAAAGGTTCGAGCCAATTGGCCAATGGGAACACCTACTTCCGGCCACGCCCACTTTTAGGGGCGGGGCTTAAATATGTTGTTTTAGGGGCTCCACACTACCCCCCTATCAAGTCTCAAGCCGATCGGCCAATGGGAACACCTACTTCCGGCCACGCCCACTTTTGGGGGTGGGGCTTCAATATGTTGTTCCAGGGGCCCCCCACTACCCCCTATCAAGTTTCGGGCCCCTACGACATTCGGTTCTCTTCCTGTGCTCTTAACTCTAATTCTGAACTTTGTACACGCCCACCTGGGGTGGGTAGTGGCCAACATCCCAATTGCAATCTATTTGAATAGGCATCCCATAATAACAGAAATAGATTGGAAGTGGGATCGGTAATCACAAAACATCCCACTTGCAATCTATTTGAATAGGCATCCCATAATACTAGAAATAGATTGGAAGTGGGATCGGTAATCACAAAACATCCCAATAGCAATCTATTTGAATAGGCATCCCATAATAACAGAAATAGATTGGAAGTGGGATCCCATTCAAATAGATTGGAAGTGGAAAATTCCGTGAAAATTCTGCTTGGCTTTTGGATTCGTGCTTACAGTATGTTGCTCCAGTGCCCTCCCAGACATCCCCTATGAAATTTCATGACCCTACGACCTCGGAGAAAGTCACTTTCTGTTCCACTTCCTGGTCCGTTTTTCGACTTCCCAACCACCTACGGACACGAGCTTTTAGTATGTTGTTTGTGGTCCCTAATAGAACTCCCCTGCAAAGGTTCGAGCCAATTGGCCAATGGGAACACCTACTTCCGGCCACGCCCACTTTTAGGGGCGGGGCTTAAATATGTTGTTTTAGGGGCCCCACACTACCCCCCCATCAAGTCTCAAGCCGATCGGCCAATGGGAACACCTACTTCCGGCCACGCCCACTTTTGGGGGTGGGGCTTCAATATGTTGTTCCAGGGGCCCCCCACTACCCCCCTATCAAGTTTCGGGCCCCTACGACATTCGGTTCTCTTCCTGTGCTCTTAACTCTAATTCTGAACTTTGTACACGCCCACCTGGGGTGGGTAGTGGCCAACATCCCAATTGCAATCTATTTGAATAGGCATCCCATAATAACAGAAATAGATTGGAAGTGGGATCGGTAATCACAAAACATCCCACTTGCAATCTATTTGAATAGGCATCCCATAATACTAGAAATAGATTGGAAGTGGGATCGGTAATCACAAAACATCCCAATAGCAATCTATTTGAATAGGCATCCCATAATAACAGAAATAGATTGGAAGTGGGATCCCATTCAAATAGATTGGAAGTGGAAAATTCCATGAAAATTCTGCTTGGCTTTTGGATTCGTGCTTACAGTATGTTGCTCCAGTGCCCTCCCAGACATCCCCTATGAAATTTCATGACCCTACGACCTCGGAGAAAGTCACTTCCTGTTCCACTTCCTGGTCCGTTTTTTGACTTCCCAACCACCTACGGACACGAGCTTTTAGTATGTTGTTTGTGGTCCCTAATAGATCTCCCCTGCAAAGGTTCGAGCCAATTGGCCAATGGGAACACCTACTTCCGGCCACGCCCACTTTTAGGGGCGGGGCTTAAATATGTTGTTTTAGGGGCTCCACACTACCCCCCTATCAAGTCTCAAGCCGATCGGCCAATGGGAACACCTACTTCCGGCCACGCCCACTTTTGGGGGTGGGGCTTCAATATGTTGTTCCAGGGGCCCCCCACTACCCCCTATCAAGTTTCGGGCCCCTACGACATTCGGTTCTCTTCCTGTGCTCTTAACTCTAATTCTGAACTTTGTACACGCCCACCTGGGGTGGGTAGTGGCCAACATCCCAATTGCAATCTATTTGAATAGGCATCCCATAATAACAGAAATAGATTGGAAGTGGGATCGGTAATCACAAAACATCCCACTTGCAATCTATTTGAATAGGCATCCCATAATACTAGAAATAGATTGGAAGTGGGATCGGTAATCACAAAACGTCCCAATAGCAATCTATTTGAATAGGCATACCATAATAACAGAAATAGATTGGAAGTGGGATCCCATTCAAATAGATTGGAAGTGGAAAATTCCGTGAAAATTCTGCTTGGCTTTTGGACTCGTGCTTACAGTATGTTGCTCCAGTGCCCTCCCAGACATCCCCTATGAAATTTCATGACCCTACGACCTCGGAGAAAGTCACTTCCTGTTCCACTTCCTGGTTCGTTTTTTGACTTCCCAACCACCTACGGACACGAGCTTTTAGTATGTTGTTTGTGGTCCCTAATAGATCTCCCCTGCAAAGGTTCGAGCCAATTGGCCAATGGGAACACCTACTTCCGGCCACGCCCACTTTTAGGGGCGGGGCTTAAATATGTTGTTTTAGGGGCCCCACACTACCCCCCTATCAAGTCTCAAGCCGATCGGCCAATGGGAACACCTACTTCCGGCCACGCCCACTTTTGGGGGTGGGGCTTCAATATGTTGTTCCAGGGGCCCCCCACTACCCCCTATCAAGTTTCGGGCCCCTACGACATTCGGTTCTCTTCCTGTGCTCTTAACTCTAATTCTGAACTTTGTACACGCCCACCTGGGGTGGGTAGTGGCCAACATCCCAATTGCAATCTATTTGAATAGGCATCCCATAATAACAGAAATAGATTGGAAGTGGGATCGGTAATCACAAAACATCCCACTTGCAATCTATTTGAATAGGCATCCCATAATAACAGAAATAGATTGGAAGTGGGATCGGTAATCACAAAACATCCCACTTGCAATCTATTTGAATAGGCATCCCATAATACTAGAAATAGATTGGAAGTGGGATCGGTAATCACAAAACATCCCAATAGCAATCTATTTGAATAGGCATCCCATAATAACAGAAATAGATTGGAAGTGGGATCCCATTCAAATAGATTGGAAGTGGAAAATTCCGTGAAAATTCTGCTTGGCTTTTGGATTCGTGCTTACAGTATGTTGCTCCAGTGCCCTCCCAGACATCCCCTATGAAATTTCATGACCCTACGACCTCGGAGAAAGTCACTTCCTGTTCCACTTCCTGGTCCGTTTTTTGACTTCCCAACCACCTACGGACACGAGCTTTTAGTATGTTGTTTGTGGTCCCTAATAGATCTCCCCTGCAAAGGTTCAAGCCAATTGGCCAATGGGAACACCTACTTCCGGCCACGCCCACTTTTAGGGGCGGGGCTTAAATATGTTGTTTTAGGGGCTCCACACTACCCCCCTATCAAGTCTCAAGCCGATCGGCCAATGGGAACACCTACTTCCGGCCACGCCCACTTTTGGGGGTGGGGCTTCAATATGTTGTTCCAGGGGCCCCCCACTACCCCCTATCAAGTTTCGGGCCCCTACGACATTCGGTTCTCTTCCTGTGCTCTTAACTCTAATTCTGAACTTTGTACACGCCCACCTAGGGTGGGTAGTGGCCAACATCCCAATTGCAATCTATTTGAATAGGCATCCCATAATAACAGAAATAGATTGGAAGTGGGATCGGTAATCACAAAACATCCCACTTGCAATCTATTTGAATAGGCATCCCATAATACTAGAAATAGATTGGAAGTGGGATCGGTAATCACAAAACATCCCAATAGCAATCTATTTGAATAGGCATCCCATAATAACAGAAATAGATTGGAAGTGGGATCCCATTCAAATAGATTGGAAGTGGAAAATTCCGTGAAAATTCTGCTTGGCTTTTGGATTCGTGCTTACAGTATGTTGCTCCAGTGCCCTCCCAGACATCCCCTATGAAATTTCATGACCCTACGACCTCGGAGAAAGTCACTTTCTGTTCCACTTCCTGGTCCGTTTTTCGACTTCCCAACCACCTACGGACACGAGCTTTTAGTATGTTGTTTGTGGTCCCTAATAGAACTCCCCTGCAAAGGTTCGAGCCAATTGGCCAATGGGAACACCTACTTCCGGCCACGCCCACTTTTAGGGGCGGGGCTTAAATATGTTGTTTTAGGGGCCCCACACTACCCCCCCATCAAGTCTCAAGCCGATCGGCCAATGGGAACACCTACTTCCGGCCACGCCCACTTTTGGGGGTGGGGCTTCAATATGTTGTTCCAGGGGCCCCCCACTACCCCCCTATCAAGTTTCGGGCCCCTACGACATTCGGTTCTCTTCCTGTGCTCTTAACTCTAATTCTGAACTTTGTACACGCCCACCTGGGGTGGGTAGTGGCCAACATCCCAATTGCAATCTATTTGAATAGGCATCCCATAATAACAGAAATAGATTGGAAGTGGGATCGGTAATCACAAAACATCCCACTTGCAATCTATTTGAATAGGCATCCCATAATACTAGAAATAGATTGGAAGTGGGATCGGTAATCACAAAACATCCCAATAGCAATCTATTTGAATAGGCATCCCATAATAACAGAAATAGATTGGAAGTGGGATCCCATTCAAATAGATTGGAAGTGGAAAATTCCGTGAAAATTCTGCTTGGCTTTTGGATTCGTGCTTACAGTATGTTGCTCCAGTGCCCTCCCAGACATCCCCTATGAAATTTCATGACCCTACGACCTCGGAGAAAGTCACTTCCTGTTCCACTTCCTGGTCCGTTTTTTGACTTCCCAACCACCTACGGACACGAGCTTTTAGTATGTTGTTTGTGGTCCCTAATAGATCTCCCCTGCAAAGGTTCGAGCCAATTGGCCAATGGGAACACCTACTTCCGGCCACGCCCACTTTTAGGGGCGGGGCTTAAATATGTTGTTTTAGGGGCTCCACACTACCCCCCTATCAAGTCTCAAGCCGATCGGCCAATGGGAACACCTACTTCCGGCCACGCCCACTTTTGGGGGTGGGGCTTCAATATGTTGTTCCAGGGGCCCCCCACTACCCCCTATCAAGTTTCGGGCCCCTACGACATTCGGTTCTCTTCCTGTGCTCTTAACTCTAATTCTGAACTTTGTACACGCCCACCTGGGGTGGGTAGTGGCCAACATCCCAATTGCAATCTATTTGAATAGGCATCCCATAATAACAGAAATAGATTGGAAGTGGGATCGGTAATCACAAAACATCCCACTTGCAATCTATTTGAATAGGCATCCCATAATACTAGAAATAGATTGGAAGTGGGATCGGTAATCACAAAACATCCCAATAGCAATCTATTTGAATAGGCATCCCATAATAACAGAAATAGATTGGAAGTGGGATCCCATTCAAATAGATTGGAAGTGGAAAATTCCGTGAAAATTCTGCTTGGCTTTTGGATTCGTGCTTACAGTATGTTGCTCCAGTGCCCTCCCAGACATCCCCTATGAAATTTCATGACCCTACGACCTCGGAGAAAGTCACTTTCTGTTCCACTTCCTGGTCCGTTTTTCGACTTCCCAACCACCTACGGACACGAGCTTTTAGTATGTTGTTTGTGGTCCCTAATAGAACTCCCCTGCAAAGGTTCGAGCCAATTGGCCAATGGGAACACCTACTTCCGGCCACGCCCACTTTTAGGGGCGGGGCTTAAATATGTTGTTTTAGGGGCCCCACACTACCCCCCCATCAAGTCTCAAGCCGATCGGCCAATGGGAACACCTACTTCCGGCCACGCCCACTTTTGGGGGTGGGGCTTCAATATGTTGTTCCAGGGGCCCCCCACTACCCCCCTATCAAGTTTCGGGCCCCTACGACATTCGGTTCTCTTCCTGTGCTCTTAACTCTAATTCTGAACTTTGTACACGCCCACCTGGGGTGGGTAGTGGCCAACATCCCAATTGCAATCTATTTGAATAGGCATCCCATAATAACAGAAATAGATTGGAAGTGGGATCGGTAATCACAAAACATCCCACTTGCAATCTATTTGAATAGGCATCCCATAATACTAGAAATAGATTGGAAGTGGGATCGGTAATCACAAAACATCCCAATAGCAATCTATTTGAATAGGCATCCCATAATAACAGAAATAGATTGGAAGTGGGATCCCATTCAAATAGATTGGAAGTGGAAAATTCCGTGAAAATTCTGCTTGGCTTTTGGATTCGTGCTTACAGTATGTTGCTCCAGTGCCCTCCCAGACATCCCCTATGAAATTTCATGACCCTACGACCTCGGAGAAAGTCACTTCCTGTTCCACTTCCTGGTCCGTTTTTTGACTTCCCAACCACCTACGGACACGAGCTTTTAGTATGTGTTTTGTGGTCCCTAATAGATCTCCCCTGCAAAGGTTCGAGCCAATTGGCCAATGGGAACACCTACTTCCGGCCACGCCCACTTTTAGGGGCGGGGCTTAAATATGTTGTTTTAGGGGCTCCACACTACCCCCCTATCAAGTCTCAAGCCGATCGGCCAATGGGAACACCTACTTCCGGCCACGCCCACTTTTGGGGGTGGGGCTTCAATATGTTGTTCCAGGGGCCCCCCACTACCCCCTATCAAGTTTCGGGCCCCTACGACATTCGGTTCTCTTCCTGTGCTCTTAACTCTAATTCTGAACTTTGTACACGCCCACCTGGGGTGGGTAGTGGCCAACATCCCAATTGCAATCTATTTGAATAGGCATCCCATAATAACAGAAATAGATTGGAAGTGGGATCGGTAATCACAAAACATCCCACTTGCAATCTATTTGAATAGGCATCCCATAATACTAGAAATAGATTGGAAGTGGGATCGGTAATCACAAAACATCCCAATAGCAATCTATTTGAATAGGCATCCCATAATAACAGAAATAGATTGGAAGTGGGATCCCATTCAAATAGATTGGAAGTGGAAAATTCCGTGAAAATTCTGCTTGGCTTTTGGATTCGTGCTTACAGTATGTTGCTCCAGTGCCCTCCCAGACATCCCCTATGAAATTTCATGACCCTACGACCTCGGAGAAAGTCACTTTCTGTTCCACTTCCTGGTCCGTTTTTCGACTTCCCAACCACCTACGGACACGAGCTTTTAGTATGTTGTTTGTGGTCCCTAATAGAACTCCCCTGCAAAGGTTCGAGCCAATTGGCCAATGGGAACACCTACTTCCGGCCACGCCCACTTTTAGGGGCGGGGCTTAAATATGTTGTTTTAGGGGCCCCACACTACCCCCCCATCAAGTCTCAAGCCGATCGGCCAATGGGAACACCTACTTCCGGCCACGCCCACTTTTGGGGGTGGGGCTTCAATATGTTGTTCCAGGGGCCCCCCACTACCCCCCTATCAAGTTTCGGGCCCCTACGACATTCGGTTCTCTTCCTGTGCTCTTAACTCTAATTCTGAACTTTGTACACGCCCACCTGGGGTGGGTAGTGGCCAACATCCCAATTGCAATCTATTTGAATAGGCATCCCATAATAACAGAAATAGATTGGAAGTGGGATCGGTAATCACAAAACATCCCACTTGCAATCTATTTGAATAGGCATCCCATAATACTAGAAATAGATTGGAAGTGGGATCGGTAATCACAAAACATCCCAATAGCAATCTATTTGAATAGGCATCCCATAATAACAGAAATAGATTGGAAGTGGGATCCCATTCAAATAGATTGGAAGTGGAAAATTCCATGAAAATTCTGCTTGGCTTTTGGATTCGTGCTTACAGTATGTTGCTCCAGTGCCCTCCCAGACATCCCCTATGAAATTTCATGACCCTACGACCTCGGAGAAAGTCACTTCCTGTTCCACTTCCTGGTCCGTTTTTTGACTTCCCAACCACCTACGGACACGAGCTTTTAGTATGTTGTTTGTGGTCCCTAATAGATCTCCCCTGCAAAGGTTCGAGCCAATTGGCCAATGGGAACACCTACTTCCGGCCACGCCCACTTTTAGGGGCGGGGCTTAAATATGTTGTTTTAGGGGCTCCACACTACCCCCCTATCAAGTCTCAAGCCGATCGGCCAATGGGAACACCTACTTCCGGCCACGCCCACTTTTGGGGGTGGGGCTTCAATATGTTGTTCCAGGGGCCCCCCACTACCCCCTATCAAGTTTCGGGCCCCTACGACATTCGGTTCTCTTCCTGTGCTCTTAACTCTAATTCTGAACTTTGTACACGCCCACCTGGGGTGGGTAGTGGCCAACATCCCAATTGCAATCTATTTGAATAGGCATCCCATAATAACAGAAATAGATTGGAAGTGGGATCGGTAATCACAAAACATCCCACTTGCAATCTATTTGAATAGGCATCCCATAATACTAGAAATAGATTGGAAGTGGGATCGGTAATCACAAAACGTCCCAATAGCAATCTATTTGAATAGGCATACCATAATAACAGAAATAGATTGGAAGTGGGATCCCATTCAAATAGATTGGAAGTGGAAAATTCCGTGAAAATTCTGCTTGGCTTTTGGACTCGTGCTTACAGTATGTTGCTCCAGTGCCCTCCCAGACATCCCCTATGAAATTTCATGACCCTACGACCTCGGAGAAAGTCACTTCCTGTTCCACTTCCTGGTTCGTTTTTTGACTTCCCAACCACCTACGGACACGAGCTTTTAGTATGTTGTTTGTGGTCCCTAATAGATCTCCCCTGCAAAGGTTCGAGCCAATTGGCCAATGGGAACACCTACTTCCGGCCACGCCCACTTTTAGGGGCGGGGCTTAAATATGTTGTTTTAGGGGCCCCACACTACCCCCCTATCAAGTCTCAAGCCGATCGGCCAATGGGAACACCTACTTCCGGCCACGCCCACTTTTGGGGGTGGGGCTTCAATATGTTGTTCCAGGGGCCCCCCACTACCCCCTATCAAGTTTCGGGCCCCTACGACATTCGGTTCTCTTCCTGTGCTCTTAACTCTAATTCTGAACTTTGTACACGCCCACCTGGGGTGGGTAGTGGCCAACATCCCAATTGCAATCTATTTGAATAGGCATCCCATAATAACAGAAATAGATTGGAAGTGGGATCGGTAATCACAAAACATCCCACTTGCAATCTATTTGAATAGGCATCCCATAATAACAGAAATAGATTGGAAGTGGGATCGGTAATCACAAAACATCCCACTTGCAATCTATTTGAATAGGCATCCCATAATACTAGAAATAGATTGGAAGTGGGATCGGTAATCACAAAACATCCCAATAGCAATCTATTTGAATAGGCATCCCATAATAACAGAAATAGATTGGAAGTGGGATCCCATTCAAATAGATTGGAAGTGGAAAATTCCGTGAAAATTCTGCTTGGCTTTTGGATTCGTGCTTACAGTATGTTGCTCCAGTGCCCTCCCAGACATCCCCTATGAAATTTCATGACCCTACGACCTCGGAGAAAGTCACTTTCTGTTCCACTTCCTGGTCCGTTTTTCGACTTCCCAACCACCTACGGACACGAGCTTTTAGTATGTTGTTTGTGGTCCCTAATAGAACTCTTCTGCAAAGGTTCGAGCCAATTGGCCAATGGGAACACCTACTTCCGGCCACGCCCACTTTTAGGGGCGGGGCTTAAATATGTTGTTTTAGGGGCCCCACACTACCCCCCCATCAAGTCTCAAGCCGATCGGCCAATGGGAACACCTACTTCCGGCCACGCCCACTTTTGGGGGTGGGGCTTCAATATGTTGTTCCAGGGGCCCCCCACTACCCCCCTATCAAGTTTCGGGCCCCTACGACATTCGGTTCTCTTCCTGTGCTCTTAACTCTAATTCTGAACTTTGTACACGCCCACCTGGGGTGGGTAGTGGCCAACATCCCAATTGCAATCTATTTGAATAGGCATCCCATAATAACAGAAATAGATTGGAAGTGGGATCGGTAATCACAAAACATCCCACTTGCAATCTATTTGAATAGGCATCCCATAATAACAGAAATAGATTGGAAGTGGGATCGGTAATCACAAAACATCCCAATAGCAATCTATTTGAATAGGCATCCCATAATAACAGAAATAGATTGGAAGTGGGATCCCATTCAAATAGATTGGAAGTGGAAAATTCCGTGAAAATTCTGCTTGGCTTTTGGATTCGTGCTTACAGTATGTTGCTCCAGTGCCCTCCCAGACATCCCCTATGAAATTTCATGACCCTACGACCTCGGAGAAAGTCACTTTCTGTTCCACTTCCTGGTCCGTTTTTCGACTTCCCAACCACCTACGGACACGAGCTTTTAGTATGTTGTTTGTGGTCCCTAATAGAACTCCCCTGCAAAGGTTCGAGCCAATTGGCCAATGGGAACACCTACTTCCGGCCACGCCCACTTTTAGGGGCGGGGCTTAAATATGTTGTTTTAGGGGCCCCACACTACCCCCCCATCAAGTCTCAAGCCGATCGGCCAATGGGAACACCTACTTCCGGCCACGCCCACTTTTGGGGGTGGGGCTTCAATATGTTGTTCCAGGGGCCCCCCACTACCCCCCTATCAAGTTTCGGGCCCCTACGACATTCGGTTCTCTTCCTGTGCTCTTAACTCTAATTCTGAACTTTGTACACGCCCACCTGGGGTGGGTAGTGGCCAACATCCCAATTGCAATCTATTTGAATAGGCATCCCATAATAACAGAAATAGATTGGAAGTGGGATCGGTAATCACAAAACATCCCACTTGCAATCTATTTGAATAGGCATCCCATAATACTAGAAATAGATTGGAAGTGGGATCGGTAATCACAAAACATCCCAATAGCAATCTATTTGAATAGGCATCCCATAATAACAGAAATAGATTGGAAGTGGGATCCCATTCAAATAGATTGGAAGTGGAAAATTCCATGAAAATTCTGCTTGGCTTTTGGATTCGTGCTTACAGTATGTTGCTCCAGTGCCCTCCCAGACATCCCCTATGAAATTTCATGACCCTACGACCTCGGAGAAAGTCACTTCCTGTTCCACTTCCTGGTCCGTTTTTTGACTTCCCAACCACCTACGGACACGAGCTTTTAGTATGTTGTTTGTGGTCCCTAATAGATCTCCCCTGCAAAGGTTCGAGCCAATTGGCCAATGGGAACACCTACTTCCGGCCACGCCCACTTTTAGGGGCGGGGCTTAAATATGTTGTTTTAGGGGCTCCACACTACCCCCCTATCAAGTCTCAAGCCGATCGGCCAATGGGAACACCTACTTCCGGCCACGCCCACTTTTGGGGGTGGGGCTTCAATATGTTGTTCCAGGGGCCCCCCACTACCCCCTATCAAGTTTCGGGCCCCTACGACATTCGGTTCTCTTCCTGTGCTCTTAACTCTAATTCTGAACTTTGTACACGCCCACCTGGGGTGGGTAGTGGCCAACATCCCAATTGCAATCTATTTGAATAGGCATCCCATAATAACAGAAATAGATTGGAAGTGGGATCGGTAATCACAAAACATCCCACTTGCAATCTATTTGAATAGGCATCCCATAATACTAGAAATAGATTGGAAGTGGGATCGGTAATCACAAAACGTCCCAATAGCAATCTATTTGAATAGGCATACCATAATAACAGAAATAGATTGGAAGTGGGATCCCATTCAAATAGATTGGAAGTGGAAAATTCCGTGAAAATTCTGCTTGGCTTTTGGACTCGTGCTTACAGTATGTTGCTCCAGTGCCCTCCCAGACATCCCCTATGAAATTTCATGACCCTACGACCTCGGAGAAAGTCACTTCCTGTTCCACTTCCTGGTTCGTTTTTTGACTTCCCAACCACCTACGGACACGAGCTTTTAGTATGTTGTTTGTGGTCCCTAATAGATCTCCCCTGCAAAGGTTCGAGCCAATTGGCCAATGGGAACACCTACTTCCGGCCACGCCCACTTTTAGGGGCGGGGCTTAAATATGTTGTTTTAGGGGCCCCACACTACCCCCCTATCAAGTCTCAAGCCGATCGGCCAATGGGAACACCTACTTCCGGCCACGCCCACTTTTGGGGGTGGGGCTTCAATATGTTGTTCCAGGGGCCCCCCACTACCCCCTATCAAGTTTCGGGCCCCTACGACATTCGGTTCTCTTCCTGTGCTCTTAACTCTAATTCTGAACTTTGTACACGCCCACCTGGGGTGGGTAGTGGCCAACATCCCAATTGCAATCTATTTGAATAGGCATCCCATAATAACAGAAATAGATTGGAAGTGGGATCGGTAATCACAAAACATCCCACTTGCAATCTATTTGAATAGGCATCCCATAATAACAGAAATAGATTGGAAGTGGGATCGGTAATCACAAAACATCCCACTTGCAATCTATTTGAATAGGCATCCCATAATACTAGAAATAGATTGGAAGTGGGATCGGTAATCACAAAACATCCCAATAGCAATCTATTTGAATAGGCATCCCATAATAACAGAAATAGATTGGAAGTGGGATCCCATTCAAATAGATTGGAAGTGGAAAATTCCGTGAAAATTCTGCTTGGCTTTTGGATTCGTGCTTACAGTATGTTGCTCCAGTGCCCTCCCAGACATCCCCTATGAAATTTCATGACCCTACGACCTCGGAGAAAGTCACTTCCTGTTCCACTTCCTGGTCCGTTTTTTGACTTCCCAACCACCTACGGACACGAGCTTTTAGTATGTTGTTTGTGGTCCCTAATAGATCTCCCCTGCAAAGGTTCGAGCCAATTGGCCAATGGGAACACCTACTTCCGGCCACGCCCACTTTTAGGGGCGGGGCTTAAATATGTTGTTTTAGGGGCTCCACACTACCCCCCTATCAAGTCTCAAGCCGATCGGCCAATGGGAACACCTACTTCCGGCCACGCCCACTTTTGGGGGTGGGGCTTCAATATGTTGTTCCAGGGGCCCCCCACTACCCCCTATCAAGTTTCGGGCCCCTACGACATTCGGTTCTCTTCCTGTGCTCTTAACTCTAATTCTGAACTTTGTACACGCCCACCTGGGGTGGGTAGTGGCCAACATCCCAATTGCAATCTATTTGAATAGGCATCCCATAATAACAGAAATAGATTGGAAGTGGGATCGGTAATCACAAAACATCCCACTTGCAATCTATTTGAATAGGCATCCCATAATACTAGAAATAGATTGGAAGTGGGATCGGTAATCACAAAACATCCCAATAGCAATCTATTTGAATAGGCATCCCATAATAACAGAAATAGATTGGAAGTGGGATCCCATTCAAATAGATTGGAAGTGGAAAATTCCGTGAAAATTCTGCTTGGCTTTTGGATTCGTGCTTACAGTATGTTGCTCCAGTGCCCTCCCAGACATCCCCTATGAAATTTCATGACCCTACGACCTCGGAGAAAGTCACTTTCTGTTCCACTTCCTGGTCCGTTTTTCGACTTCCCAACCACCTACGGACACGAGCTTTTAGTATGTTGTTTGTGGTCCCTAATAGAACTCTTCTGCAAAGGTTCGAGCCAATTGGCCAATGGGAACACCTACTTCCGGCCACGCCCACTTTTAGGGGCGGGGCTTAAATATGTTGTTTTAGGGGCCCCACACTACCCCCCCATCAAGTCTCAAGCCGATCGGCCAATGGGAACACCTACTTCCGGCCACGCCCACTTTTGGGGGTGGGGCTTCAATATGTTGTTCCAGGGGCCCCCCACTACCCCCCTATCAAGTTTCGGGCCCCTACGACATTCGGTTCTCTTCCTGTGCTCTTAACTCTAATTCTGAACTTTGTACACGCCCACCTGGGGTGGGTAGTGGCCAACATCCCAATTGCAATCTATTTGAATAGGCATCCCATAATAACAGAAATAGATTGGAAGTGGGATCGGTAATCACAAAACATCCCACTTGCAATCTATTTGAATAGGCATCCCATAATAACAGAAATAGATTGGAAGTGGGATCGGTAATCACAAAACATCCCACTTGCAATCTATTTGAATAGGCATCCCATAATACTAGAAATAGATTGGAAGTGGGATCGGTAATCACAAAACATCCCAATAGCAATCTATTTGAATAGGCATCCCATAATAACAGAAATAGATTGGAAGTGGGATCCCATTCAAATAGATTGGAAGTGGAAAATTCCGTGAAAATTCTGCTTGGCTTTTGGATTCGTGCTTACAGTATGTTGCTCCAGTGCCCTCCCAGACATCCCCTATGAAATTTCATGACCCTACGACCTCGGAGAAAGTCACTTTCTGTTCCACTTCCTGGTCCGTTTTTCGACTTCCCAACCACCTACGGACACGAGCTTTTAGTATGTTGTTTGTGGTCCCTAATAGAACTCCCCTGCAAAGGTTCGAGCCAATTGGCCAATGGGAACACCTACTTCCGGCCACGCCCACTTTTAGGGGCGGGGCTTAAATATGTTGTTTTAGGGGCCCCACACTACCCCCCCATCAAGTCTCAAGCCGATCGGCCAATGGGAACACCTACTTCCGGCCACGCCCACTTTTGGGGGTGGGGCTTCAATATGTTGTTCCAGGGGCCCCCCACTACCCCCCTATCAAGTTTCGGGCCCCTACGACATTCGGTTCTCTTCCTGTGCTCTTAACTCTAATTCTGAACTTTGTACACGCCCACCTGGGGTGGGTAGTGGCCAACATCCCAATTGCAATCTATTTGAATAGGCATCCCATAATAACAGAAATAGATTGGAAGTGGGATCGGTAATCACAAAACATCCCACTTGCAATCTATTTGAATAGGCATCCCATAATAACAGAAATAGATTGGAAGTGGGATCGGTAATCACAAAACATCCCACTTGCAATCTATTTGAATAGGCATCCCATAATACTAGAAATAGATTGGAAGTGGGATCGGTAATCACAAAACATCCCAATAGCAATCTATTTGAATAGGCATCCCATAATAACAGAAATAGATTGGAAGTGGGATCCCATTCAAATAGATTGGAAGTGGAAAATTCCGTGAAAATTCTGCTTGGCTTTTGGATTTGTGCTTACAGTATGTTGCTCCAGTGCCCTCCCAGACATCCCCTATGAAATTTCATGACCCTACGACCTCGGAGAAAGTCACTTCCTGTTCCACTTCCTGGTCCGTTTTTTGACTTCCCAACCACCTACGGACACGAGCTTTTAGTATGTTGTTTGTGGTCCCTAATAGAACTCCCCTGCAAAGGTTCGAGCCAATTGGCCAATGGGAACACCTACTTCCGGCCACGCCCACTTTTAGGGGCGGGGCTTAAATATGTTGTTTTAGGGGCTCCACACTACCCCCCTATCAAGTCTCAAGCCGATCGGCCAATGGGAACACCTACTTCTGGCCACGCCCACTTTTGGGGGTGGGGCTTCAATATGTTGTTCCAGGGGCCCCCCACTACCCCCTATCAAGTTTCGGGCCCCTACGACATTCGGTTCTCTTCCTGTGCTCTTAACTCTAATTCTGAACTTTGTACACGCCCACCTGGGGTGGGTAGTGGCCAACATCCCAATTGCAATCTATTTGAATAGGCATCCCATAATAACAGAAATAGATTGGAAGTGGGATCGGTAATCACAAAACATCCCACTTGCAATCTATTTGAATAGGCATCCCATAATACTAGAAATAGATTGGAAGTGGGATCGGTAATCACAAAACATCCCAATAGCAATCTATTTGAATAGGCATCCCATAATAACAGAAATAGATTGGAAGTGGGATCCCATTCAAATAGATTGGAAGTGGAAAATTCCGTGAAAATTCTGCTTGGCTTTTGGATTCGTGCTTACAGTATGTTGCTCCAGTGCCCTCCCAGACATCCCCTATGAAATTTCATGACCCTACGACCTCGGAGAAAGTCACTTCCTGTTCCACTTCCTGGTCCGTTTTTCGACTTCCCAACCACCTACGGACACGAGCTTTTAGTATGTTGTTTGTGGTCCCTAATAGAACTCCCCTGCAAAGGTTCGAGCCAATTGGCCAATGGGAACACCTACTTCCGGCCACGCCCACTTTTAGGGGCGGGGCTTAAATATGTTGTTTTAGGGGCCCCACACTACCCCCCCATCAAGTCTCAAGCCGATCGGCCAATGGGAACACCTACTTCCGGCCACGCCCACTTTTGGGGGTGGGGCTTCAATATGTTGTTCCAGGGGTCCCCCACCTCCCCCCCTATCAAGTTTCAGGCCCCTACGACATTCGGTTCTCTTCCTGTGCTCTTAACTCTAATTCTGAACTTTGTACACGCCCACCTGGGGTGGGTAGTGGCCAACATCCCAATTGCAATCTATTTGAATAGGCATCCCATAATAACAGAAATAGATTGGAAGTGGGATCGGTAATCACAAAACATCCCACTTGCAATCTATTTGAATAGGCATCCCATAATACTAGAAATAGATTGGAAGTGGGATCGGTAATCACAAAACATCCCAATAGCAATCTATTTGAATAGGCATCCCATAATAACAGAAATAGATTGGAAGTGGGATCCCATTCAAATAGATTGGAAGTGGAAAATTCCGTGAAAATTCTGCTTGGCTTTTGGATTCGTGCTTACAGTATGTTGCTCCAGTGCCCTCCCAGACATCCCCTATGAAATTTCATGACCCTACGACCTCGGAGAAAGTCACTTCCTGTTCCACTTCCTGGTCCGTTTTTTGACTTCCCAACCACCTACGGACACGAGCTTTTAGTATGTTGTTTGTGGTCCCTAATAGATCTCCCCTGCAAAGGTTCGAGCCAATTGGCCAATGGGAACACCTACTTCCGGCCACGCCCACTTTTAGGGGCGGGGCTTAAATATGTTGTTTTAGGGGCTCCACACTACCCCCCTATCAAGTCTCAAGCCGATCGGCCAATGGGAACACCTACTTCCGGCCACGCCCACTTTTGGGGGTGGGGCTTCAATATGTTGTTCCAGGGGCCCCCCACTACCCCCTATCAAGTTTCGGGCCCCTACGACATTCGGTTCTCTTCCTGTGCTCTTAACTCTAATTCTGAACTTTGTACACGCCCACCTGGGGTGGGTAGTGGCCAACATCCCAATTGCAATCTATTTGAATAGGCATCCCATAATAACAGAAATAGATTGGAAGTGGGATCGGTAATCACAAAACATCCCACTTGCAATCTATTTGAATAGGCATCCCATAATACTAGAAATAGATTGGAAGTGGGATCGGTAATCACAAAACATCCCAATAGCAATCTATTTGAATAGGCATCCCATAATAACAGAAATAGATTGGAAGTGGGATCCCATTCAAATAGATTGGAAGTGGAAAATTCCGTGAAAATTCTGCTTGGCTTTTGGATTCGTGCTTACAGTATGTTGCTCCAGTGCCCTCCCAGACATCCCCTATGAAATTTCATGACCCTACGACCTCGGAGAAAGTCACTTCCTGTTCCACTTCCTGGTCCGTTTTTTGACTTCCCAACCACCTACGGACACGAGCTTTTAGTATGTTGTTTGTGGTCCCTAATAGAACTCCCCTGCAAAGGTTCGAGCCAATTGGCCAATGGGAACACCTACTTCCGGCCACGCCCACTTTTAGGGGCGGGGCTTAAATATGTTGTTTTAGGGGCCCCACACTACCCCCCCATCAAGTCTCAAGCCGATCGGCCAATGGGAACACCTACTTCCGGCCACGCCCACTTTTGGGGGTGGGGCTTCAATATGTTGTTCCAGGGGCCCCCCACTACCCCCCTATCAAGTTTCGGGCCCCTACGACATTCGGTTCTCTTCCTGTGCTCTTAACTCTAATTCTGAACTTTGTACACGCCCACCTGGGGTGGGTAGTGGCCAACATCCCAATTGCAATCTATTTGAATAGGCATCCCATAATAACAGAAATAGATTGGAAGTGGGATCGGTAATCACAAAACATCCCACTTGCAATCTATTTGAATAGGCATCCCATAATACTAGAAATAGATTGGAAGTGGGATCGGTAATCACAAAACATCCCAATAGCAATCTATTTGAATAGGCATCCCATAATAACAGAAATAGATTGGAAGTGGGATCCCATTCAAATAGATTGGAAGTGGAAAATTCCATGAAAATTCTGCTTGGCTTTTGGATTCGTGCTTACAGTATGTTGCTCCAGTGCCCTCCCAGACATCCCCTATGAAATTTCATGACCCTACGACCTCGGAGAAAGTCACTTCCTGTTCCACTTCCTGGTCCGTTTTTTGACTTCCCAACCACCTACGGACACGAGCTTTTAGTATGTTGTTTGTGGTCCCTAATAGATCTCCCCTGCAAAGGTTCGAGCCAATTGGCCAATGGGAACACCTACTTCCGGCCACGCCCACTTTTAGGGGCGGGGCTTAAATATGTTGTTTTAGGGGCTCCACACTACCCCCCTATCAAGTCTCAAGCCGATCGGCCAATGGGAACACCTACTTCCGGCCACGCCCACTTTTGGGGGTGGGGCTTCAATATGTTGTTCCAGGGGCCCCCCACTACCCCCTATCAAGTTTCGGGCCCCTACGACATTCGGTTCTCTTCCTGTGCTCTTAACTCTAATTCTGAACTTTGTACACGCCCACCTGGGGTGGGTAGTGGCCAACATCCCAATTGCAATCTATTTGAATAGGCATCCCATAATAACAGAAATAGATTGGAAGTGGGATCGGTAATCACAAAACATCCCACTTGCAATCTATTTGAATAGGCATCCCATAATACTAGAAATAGATTGGAAGTGGGATCGGTAATCACAAAACATCCCAATAGCAATCTATTTGAATAGGCATCCCATAATAACAGAAATAGATTGGAAGTGGGATCCCATTCAAATAGATTGGAAGTGGAAAATTCCGTGAAAATTCTGCTTGGCTTTTGGATTCGTGCTTACAGTATGTTGCTCCAGTGCCCTCCCAGACATCCCCTATGAAATTTCATGACCCTACGACCTCGGAGAAAGTCACTTCCTGTTCCACTTCCTGGTCCGTTTTTTGACTTCCCAACCACCTACGGACACGAGCTTTTAGTATGTTGTTTGTGGTCCCTAATAGATCTCCCCTGCAAAGGTTCGAGCCAATTGGCCAATGGGAACACCTACTTCCGGCCACGCCCACTTTTAGGGGCGGGGCTTAAATATGTTGTTTTAGGGGCTCCACACTACCCCCCTATCAAGTCTCAAGCCGATCGGCCAATGGGAACACCTACTTCCGGCCACGCCCACTTTTGGGGGTGGGGCTTCAATATGTTGTTCCAGGGGCCCCCCACTACCCCCTATCAAGTTTCGGGCCCCTACGACATTCGGTTCTCTTCCTGTGCTCTTAACTCTAATTCTGAACTTTGTACACGCCCACCTGGGGTGGGTAGTGGCCAACATCCCAATTGCAATCTATTTGAATAGGCATCCCATAATAACAGAAATAGATTGGAAGTGGGATCGGTAATCACAAAACATCCCACTTGCAATCTATTTGAATAGGCATCCCATAATACTAGAAATAGATTGGAAGTGGGATCGGTAATCACAAAACATCCCAATAGCAATCTATTTGAATAGGCATCCCATAATAACAGAAATAGATTGGAAGTGGGATCCCATTCAAATAGATTGGAAGTGGAAAATTCCGTGAAAATTCTGCTTGGCTTTTGGATTCGTGCTTACAGTATGTTGCTCCAGTGCCCTCCCAGACATCCCCTATGAAATTTCATGACCCTACGACCTCGGAGAAAGTCACTTTCTGTTCCACTTCCTGGTCCGTTTTTCGACTTCCCAACCACCTACGGACACGAGCTTTTAGTATGTTGTTTGTGGTCCCTAATAGAACTCCCCTGCAAAGGTTCGAGCCAATTGGCCAATGGGAACACCTACTTCCGGCCACGCCCACTTTTAGGGGCGGGGCTTAAATATGTTGTTTTAGGGGCCCCACACTACCCCCCCATCAAGTCTCAAGCCGATCGGCCAATGGGAACACCTACTTCCGGCCACGCCCACTTTTGGGGGTGGGGCTTCAATATGTTGTTCCAGGGGCCCCCCACTACCCCCCTATCAAGTTTCGGGCCCCTACGACATTCGGTTCTCTTCCTGTGCTCTTAACTCTAATTCTGAACTTTGTACACGCCCACCTGGGGTGGGTAGTGGCCAACATCCCAATTGCAATCTATTTGAATAGGCATCCCATAATAACAGAAATAGATTGGAAGTGGGATCGGTAATCACAAAACATCCCACTTGCAATCTATTTGAATAGGCATCCCATAATACTAGAAATAGATTGGAAGTGGGATCGGTAATCACAAAACATCCCAATAGCAATCTATTTGAATAGGCATCCCATAATAACAGAAATAGATTGGAAGTGGGATCCCATTCAAATAGATTGGAAGTGGAAAATTCCATGAAAATTCTGCTTGGCTTTTGGATTCGTGCTTACAGTATGTTGCTCCAGTGCCCTCCCAGACATCCCCTATGAAATTTCATGACCCTACGACCTCGGAGAAAGTCACTTCCTGTTCCACTTCCTGGTCCGTTTTTTGACTTCCCAACCACCTACGGACACGAGCTTTTAGTATGTTGTTTGTGGTCCCTAATAGATCTCCCCTGCAAAGGTTCGAGCCAATTGGCCAATGGGAACACCTACTTCCGGCCACGCCCACTTTTAGGGGCGGGGCTTAAATATGTTGTTTTAGGGGCTCCACACTACCCCCCTATCAAGTCTCAAGCCGATCGGCCAATGGGAACACCTACTTCCGGCCACGCCCACTTTTGGGGGTGGGGCTTCAATATGTTGTTCCAGGGGCCCCCCACTACCCCCCTATCAAGTTTCGGGCCCCTACGACATTCGGTTCTCTTCCTGTGCTCTTAACTCTAATTCTGAACTTTGTACACGCCCACCTGGGGTGGGTAGTGGCCAACATCCCAATTGCAATCTATTTGAATAGGCATCCCATAATAACAGAAATAGATTGGAAGTGGGATCGGTAATCACAAAACATCCCACTTGCAATCTATTTGAATAGGCATCCCATAATACTAGAAATAGATTGGAAGTGGGATCGGTAATCACAAAACATCCCAATAGCAATCTATTTGAATAGGCATCCCATAATAACAGAAATAGATTGGAAGTGGGATCCCATTCAAATAGATTGGAAGTGGAAAATTCCATGAAAATTCTGCTTGGCTTTTGGATTCGTGCTTACAGTATGTTGCTCCAGTGCCCTCCCAGACATCCCCTATGAAATTTCATGACCCTACGACCTCGGAGAAAGTCACTTCCTGTTCCACTTCCTGGTCCGTTTTTTGACTTCCCAACCACCTACGGACACGAGCTTTTAGTATGTTGTTTGTGGTCCCTAATAGATCTCCCCTGCAAAGGTTCGAGCCAATTGGCCAATGGGAACACCTACTTCCGGCCACGCCCACTTTTAGGGGCGGGGCTTAAATATGTTGTTTTAGGGGCTCCACACTACCCCCCTATCAAGTCTCAAGCCGATCGGCCAATGGGAACACCTACTTCCGGCCACGCCCACTTTTGGGGGTGGGGCTTCAATATGTTGTTCCAGGGGCCCCCCACTACCCCCTATCAAGTTTCGGGCCCCTACGACATTCGGTTCTCTTCCTGTGCTCTTAACTCTAATTCTGAACTTTGTACACGCCCACCTGGGGTGGGTAGTGGCCAACATCCCAATTGCAATCTATTTGAATAGGCATCCCATAATAACAGAAATAGATTGGAAGTGGGATCGGTAATCACAAAACATCCCACTTGCAATCTATTTGAATAGGCATCCCATAATACTAGAAATAGATTGGAAGTGGGATCGGTAATCACAAAACATCCCAATAGCAATCTATTTGAATAGGCATCCCATAATAACAGAAATAGATTGGAAGTGGGATCCCATTCAAATAGATTGGAAGTGGAAAATTCCGTGAAAATTCTGCTTGGCTTTTGGATTCGTGCTTACAGTATGTTGCTCCAGTGCCCTCCCAGACATCCCCTATGAAATTTCATGACCCTACGACCTCGGAGAAAGTCACTTCCTGTTCCACTTCCTGGTCCGTTTTTTGACTTCCCAACCACCTACGGACACGAGCTTTTAGTATGTTGTTTGTGGTCCCTAATAGATCTCCCCTGCAAAGGTTCGAGCCAATTGGCCAATGGGAACACCTACTTCCGGCCACGCCCACTTTTAGGGGCGGGGCTTAAATATGTTGTTTTAGGGGCTCCACACTACCCCCCTATCAAGTCTCAAGCCGATCGGCCAATGGGAACACCTACTTCCGGCCACGCCCACTTTTGGGGGTGGGGCTTCAATATGTTGTTCCAGGGGCCCCCCACTACCCCCTATCAAGTTTCGGGCCCCTACGACATTCGGTTCTCTTCCTGTGCTCTTAACTCTAATTCTGAACTTTGTACACGCCCACCTGGGGTGGGTAGTGGCCAACATCCCAATTGCAATCTATTTGAATAGGCATCCCATAATAACAGAAATAGATTGGAAGTGGGATCGGTAATCACAAAACATCCCACTTGCAATCTATTTGAATAGGCATCCCATAATACTAGAAATAGATTGGAAGTGGGATCGGTAATCACAAAACATCCCAATAGCAATCTATTTGAATAGGCATCCCATAATAACAGAAATAGATTGGAAGTGGGATCCCATTCAAATAGATTGGAAGTGGAAAATTCCGTGAAAATTCTGCTTGGCTTTTGGATTCGTGCTTACAGTATGTTGCTCCAGTGCCCTCCCAGACATCCCCTATGAAATTTCATGACCCTACGACCTCGGAGAAAGTCACTTTCTGTTCCACTTCCTGGTCCGTTTTTCGACTTCCCAACCACCTACGGACACGAGCTTTTAGTATGTTGTTTGTGGTCCCTAATAGAACTCCCCTGCAAAGGTTCGAGCCAATTGGCCAATGGGAACACCTACTTCCGGCCACGCCCACTTTTAGGGGCGGGGCTTAAATATGTTGTTTTAGGGGCCCCACACTACCCCCCCATCAAGTCTCAAGCCGATCGGCCAATGGGAACACCTACTTCCGGCCACGCCCACTTTTGGGGGTGGGGCTTCAATATGTTGTTCCAGGGGCCCCCCACTACCCCCCTATCAAGTTTCGGGCCCCTACGACATTCGGTTCTCTTCCTGTGCTCTTAACTCTAATTCTGAACTTTGTACACGCCCACCTGGGGTGGGTAGTGGCCAACATCCCAATTGCAATCTATTTGAATAGGCATCCCATAATAACAGAAATAGATTGGAAGTGGGATCGGTAATCACAAAACATCCCACTTGCAATCTATTTGAATAGGCATCCCATAATACTAGAAATAGATTGGAAGTGGGATCGGTAATCACAAAACATCCCAATAGCAATCTATTTGAATAGGCATCCCATAATAACAGAAATAGATTGGAAGTGGGATCCCATTCAAATAGATTGGAAGTGGAAAATTCCATGAAAATTCTGCTTGGCTTTTGGATTCGTGCTTACAGTATGTTGCTCCAGTGCCCTCCCAGACATCCCCTATGAAATTTCATGACCCTACGACCTCGGAGAAAGTCACTTCCTGTTCCACTTCCTGGTCCGTTTTTTGACTTCCCAACCACCTACGGACACGAGCTTTTAGTATGTTGTTTGTGGTCCCTAATAGATCTCCCCTGCAAAGGTTCGAGCCAATTGGCCAATGGGAACACCTACTTCCGGCCACGCCCACTTTTAGGGGCGGGGCTTAAATATGTTGTTTTAGGGGCTCCACACTACCCCCCTATCAAGTCTCAAGCCGATCGGCCAATGGGAACACCTACTTCCGGCCACGCCCACTTTTGGGGGTGGGGCTTCAATATGTTGTTCCAGGGGCCCCCCACTACCCCCTATCAAGTTTCGGGCCCCTACGACATTCGGTTCTCTTCCTGTGCTCTTAACTCTAATTCTGAACTTTGTACACGCCCACCTGGGGTGGGTAGTGGCCAACATCCCAATTGCAATCTATTTGAATAGGCATCCCATAATAACAGAAATAGATTGGAAGTGGGATCGGTAATCACAAAACATCCCACTTGCAATCTATTTGAATAGGCATCCCATAATACTAGAAATAGATTGGAAGTGGGATCGGTAATCACAAAACGTCCCAATAGCAATCTATTTGAATAGGCATACCATAATAACAGAAATAGATTGGAAGTGGGATCCCATTCAAATAGATTGGAAGTGGAAAATTCCGTGAAAATTCTGCTTGGCTTTTGGACTCGTGCTTACAGTATGTTGCTCCAGTGCCCTCCCAGACATCCCCTATGAAATTTCATGACCCTACGACCTCGGAGAAAGTCACTTCCTGTTCCACTTCCTGGTTCGTTTTTTGACTTCCCAACCACCTACGGACACGAGCTTTTAGTATGTTGTTTGTGGTCCCTAATAGATCTCCCCTGCAAAGGTTCGAGCCAATTGGCCAATGGGAACACCTACTTCCGGCCACGCCCACTTTTAGGGGCGGGGCTTAAATATGTTGTTTTAGGGGCCCCACACTACCCCCCTATCAAGTCTCAAGCCGATCGGCCAATGGGAACACCTACTTCCGGCCACGCCCACTTTTGGGGGTGGGGCTTCAATATGTTGTTCCAGGGGCCCCCCACTACCCCCTATCAAGTTTCGGGCCCCTACGACATTCGGTTCTCTTCCTGTGCTCTTAACTCTAATTCTGAACTTTGTACACGCCCACCTGGGGTGGGTAGTGGCCAACATCCCAATTGCAATCTATTTGAATAGGCATCCCATAATAACAGAAATAGATTGGAAGTGGGATCGGTAATCACAAAACATCCCACTTGCAATCTATTTGAATAGGCATCCCATAATAACAGAAATAGATTGGAAGTGGGATCGGTAATCACAAAACATCCCACTTGCAATCTATTTGAATAGGCATCCCATAATACTAGAAATAGATTGGAAGTGGGATCGGTAATCACAAAACATCCCAATAGCAATCTATTTGAATAGGCATCCCATAATAACAGAAATAGATTGGAAGTGGGATCCCATTCAAATAGATTGGAAGTGGAAAATTCCGTGAAAATTCTGCTTGGCTTTTGGATTCGTGCTTACAGTATGTTGCTCCAGTGCCCTCCCAGACATCCCCTATGAAATTTCATGACCCTACGACCTCGGAGAAAGTCACTTCCTGTTCCACTTCCTGGTCCGTTTTTTGACTTCCCAACCACCTACGGACACGAGCTTTTAGTATGTTGTTTGTGGTCCCTAATAGATCTCCCCTGCAAAGGTTCAAGCCAATTGGCCAATGGGAACACCTACTTCCGGCCACGCCCACTTTTAGGGGCGGGGCTTAAATATGTTGTTTTAGGGGCTCCACACTACCCCCCTATCAAGTCTCAAGCCGATCGGCCAATGGGAACACCTACTTCCGGCCACGCCCACTTTTGGGGGTGGGGCTTCAATATGTTGTTCCAGGGGCCCCCCACTACCCCCTATCAAGTTTCGGGCCCCTACGACATTCGGTTCTCTTCCTGTGCTCTTAACTCTAATTCTGAACTTTGTACACGCCCACCTAGGGTGGGTAGTGGCCAACATCCCAATTGCAATCTATTTGAATAGGCATCCCATAATAACAGAAATAGATTGGAAGTGGGATCGGTAATCACAAAACATCCCACTTGCAATCTATTTGAATAGGCATCCCATAATACTAGAAATAGATTGGAAGTGGGATCGGTAATCACAAAACATCCCAATAGCAATCTATTTGAATAGGCATCCCATAATAACAGAAATAGATTGGAAGTGGGATCCCATTCAAATAGATTGGAAGTGGAAAATTCCGTGAAAATTCTGCTTGGCTTTTGGATTCGTGCTTACAGTATGTTGCTCCAGTGCCCTCCCAGACATCCCCTATGAAATTTCATGACCCTACGACCTCGGAGAAAGTCACTTTCTGTTCCACTTCCTGGTCCGTTTTTCGACTTCCCAACCACCTACGGACACGAGCTTTTAGTATGTTGTTTGTGGTCCCTAATAGAACTCCCCTGCAAAGGTTCGAGCCAATTGGCCAATGGGAACACCTACTTCCGGCCACGCCCACTTTTAGGGGCGGGGCTTAAATATGTTGTTTTAGGGGCCCCACACTACCCCCCCATCAAGTCTCAAGCCGATCGGCCAATGGGAACACCTACTTCCGGCCACGCCCACTTTTGGGGGTGGGGCTTCAATATGTTGTTCCAGGGGCCCCCCACTACCCCCCTATCAAGTTTCGGGCCCCTACGACATTCGGTTCTCTTCCTGTGCTCTTAACTCTAATTCTGAACTTTGTACACGCCCACCTGGGGTGGGTAGTGGCCAACATCCCAATTGCAATCTATTTGAATAGGCATCCCATAATAACAGAAATAGATTGGAAGTGGGATCGGTAATCACAAAACATCCCACTTGCAATCTATTTGAATAGGCATCCCATAATACTAGAAATAGATTGGAAGTGGGATCGGTAATCACAAAACATCCCAATAGCAATCTATTTGAATAGGCATCCCATAATAACAGAAATAGATTGGAAGTGGGATCCCATTCAAATAGATTGGAAGTGGAAAATTCCGTGAAAATTCTGCTTGGCTTTTGGATTCGTGCTTACAGTATGTTGCTCCAGTGCCCTCCCAGACATCCCCTATGAAATTTCATGACCCTACGACCTCGGAGAAAGTCACTTCCTGTTCCACTTCCTGGTCCGTTTTTTGACTTCCCAACCACCTACGGACACGAGCTTTTAGTATGTTGTTTGTGGTCCCTAATAGATCTCCCCTGCAAAGGTTCGAGCCAATTGGCCAATGGGAACACCTACTTCCGGCCACGCCCACTTTTAGGGGCGGGGCTTAAATATGTTGTTTTAGGGGCTCCACACTACCCCCCTATCAAGTCTCAAGCCGATCGGCCAATGGGAACACCTACTTCCGGCCACGCCCACTTTTGGGGGTGGGGCTTCAATATGTTGTTCCAGGGGCCCCCCACTACCCCCTATCAAGTTTCGGGCCCCTACGACATTCGGTTCTCTTCCTGTGCTCTTAACTCTAATTCTGAACTTTGTACACGCCCACCTGGGGTGGGTAGTGGCCAACATCCCAATTGCAATCTATTTGAATAGGCATCCCATAATAACAGAAATAGATTGGAAGTGGGATCGGTAATCACAAAACATCCCACTTGCAATCTATTTGAATAGGCATCCCATAATACTAGAAATAGATTGGAAGTGGGATCGGTAATCACAAAACATCCCAATAGCAATCTATTTGAATAGGCATCCCATAATAACAGAAATAGATTGGAAGTGGGATCCCATTCAAATAGATTGGAAGTGGAAAATTCCGTGAAAATTCTGCTTGGCTTTTGGATTCGTGCTTACAGTATGTTGCTCCAGTGCCCTCCCAGACATCCCCTATGAAATTTCATGACCCTACGACCTCGGAGAAAGTCACTTTCTGTTCCACTTCCTGGTCCGTTTTTCGACTTCCCAACCACCTACGGACACGAGCTTTTAGTATGTTGTTTGTGGTCCCTAATAGAACTCCCCTGCAAAGGTTCGAGCCAATTGGCCAATGGGAACACCTACTTCCGGCCACGCCCACTTTTAGGGGCGGGGCTTAAATATGTTGTTTTAGGGGCCCCACACTACCCCCCCATCAAGTCTCAAGCCGATCGGCCAATGGGAACACCTACTTCCGGCCACGCCCACTTTTGGGGGTGGGGCTTCAATATGTTGTTCCAGGGGCCCCCCACTACCCCCCTATCAAGTTTCGGGCCCCTACGACATTCGGTTCTCTTCCTGTGCTCTTAACTCTAATTCTGAACTTTGTACACGCCCACCTGGGGTGGGTAGTGGCCAACATCCCAATTGCAATCTATTTGAATAGGCATCCCATAATAACAGAAATAGATTGGAAGTGGGATCGGTAATCACAAAACATCCCACTTGCAATCTATTTGAATAGGCATCCCATAATACTAGAAATAGATTGGAAGTGGGATCGGTAATCACAAAACATCCCAATAGCAATCTATTTGAATAGGCATCCCATAATAACAGAAATAGATTGGAAGTGGGATCCCATTCAAATAGATTGGAAGTGGAAAATTCCGTGAAAATTCTGCTTGGCTTTTGGATTCGTGCTTACAGTATGTTGCTCCAGTGCCCTCCCAGACATCCCCTATGAAATTTCATGACCCTACGACCTCGGAGAAAGTCACTTCCTGTTCCACTTCCTGGTCCGTTTTTTGACTTCCCAACCACCTACGGACACGAGCTTTTAGTATGTGTTTTGTGGTCCCTAATAGATCTCCCCTGCAAAGGTTCGAGCCAATTGGCCAATGGGAACACCTACTTCCGGCCACGCCCACTTTTAGGGGCGGGGCTTAAATATGTTGTTTTAGGGGCTCCACACTACCCCCCTATCAAGTCTCAAGCCGATCGGCCAATGGGAACACCTACTTCCGGCCACGCCCACTTTTGGGGGTGGGGCTTCAATATGTTGTTCCAGGGGCCCCCCACTACCCCCTATCAAGTTTCGGGCCCCTACGACATTCGGTTCTCTTCCTGTGCTCTTAACTCTAATTCTGAACTTTGTACACGCCCACCTGGGGTGGGTAGTGGCCAACATCCCAATTGCAATCTATTTGAATAGGCATCCCATAATAACAGAAATAGATTGGAAGTGGGATCGGTAATCACAAAACATCCCACTTGCAATCTATTTGAATAGGCATCCCATAATACTAGAAATAGATTGGAAGTGGGATCGGTAATCACAAAACATCCCAATAGCAATCTATTTGAATAGGCATCCCATAATAACAGAAATAGATTGGAAGTGGGATCCCATTCAAATAGATTGGAAGTGGAAAATTCCGTGAAAATTCTGCTTGGCTTTTGGATTCGTGCTTACAGTATGTTGCTCCAGTGCCCTCCCAGACATCCCCTATGAAATTTCATGACCCTACGACCTCGGAGAAAGTCACTTTCTGTTCCACTTCCTGGTCCGTTTTTCGACTTCCCAACCACCTACGGACACGAGCTTTTAGTATGTTGTTTGTGGTCCCTAATAGAACTCCCCTGCAAAGGTTCGAGCCAATTGGCCAATGGGAACACCTACTTCCGGCCACGCCCACTTTTAGGGGCGGGGCTTAAATATGTTGTTTTAGGGGCCCCACACTACCCCCCCATCAAGTCTCAAGCCGATCGGCCAATGGGAACACCTACTTCCGGCCACGCCCACTTTTGGGGGTGGGGCTTCAATATGTTGTTCCAGGGGCCCCCCACTACCCCCCTATCAAGTTTCGGGCCCCTACGACATTCGGTTCTCTTCCTGTGCTCTTAACTCTAATTCTGAACTTTGTACACGCCCACCTGGGGTGGGTAGTGGCCAACATCCCAATTGCAATCTATTTGAATAGGCATCCCATAATAACAGAAATAGATTGGAAGTGGGATCGGTAATCACAAAACATCCCACTTGCAATCTATTTGAATAGGCATCCCATAATACTAGAAATAGATTGGAAGTGGGATCGGTAATCACAAAACATCCCAATAGCAATCTATTTGAATAGGCATCCCATAATAACAGAAATAGATTGGAAGTGGGATCCCATTCAAATAGATTGGAAGTGGAAAATTCCATGAAAATTCTGCTTGGCTTTTGGATTCGTGCTTACAGTATGTTGCTCCAGTGCCCTCCCAGACATCCCCTATGAAATTTCATGACCCTACGACCTCGGAGAAAGTCACTTCCTGTTCCACTTCCTGGTCCGTTTTTTGACTTCCCAACCACCTACGGACACGAGCTTTTAGTATGTTGTTTGTGGTCCCTAATAGATCTCCCCTGCAAAGGTTCGAGCCAATTGGCCAATGGGAACACCTACTTCCGGCCACGCCCACTTTTAGGGGCGGGGCTTAAATATGTTGTTTTAGGGGCTCCACACTACCCCCCTATCAAGTCTCAAGCCGATCGGCCAATGGGAACACCTACTTCCGGCCACGCCCACTTTTGGGGGTGGGGCTTCAATATGTTGTTCCAGGGGCCCCCCACTACCCCCTATCAAGTTTCGGGCCCCTACGACATTCGGTTCTCTTCCTGTGCTCTTAACTCTAATTCTGAACTTTGTACACGCCCACCTGGGGTGGGTAGTGGCCAACATCCCAATTGCAATCTATTTGAATAGGCATCCCATAATAACAGAAATAGATTGGAAGTGGGATCGGTAATCACAAAACATCCCACTTGCAATCTATTTGAATAGGCATCCCATAATACTAGAAATAGATTGGAAGTGGGATCGGTAATCACAAAACGTCCCAATAGCAATCTATTTGAATAGGCATACCATAATAACAGAAATAGATTGGAAGTGGGATCCCATTCAAATAGATTGGAAGTGGAAAATTCCGTGAAAATTCTGCTTGGCTTTTGGACTCGTGCTTACAGTATGTTGCTCCAGTGCCCTCCCAGACATCCCCTATGAAATTTCATGACCCTACGACCTCGGAGAAAGTCACTTCCTGTTCCACTTCCTGGTTCGTTTTTTGACTTCCCAACCACCTACGGACACGAGCTTTTAGTATGTTGTTTGTGGTCCCTAATAGATCTCCCCTGCAAAGGTTCGAGCCAATTGGCCAATGGGAACACCTACTTCCGGCCACGCCCACTTTTAGGGGCGGGGCTTAAATATGTTGTTTTAGGGGCCCCACACTACCCCCCTATCAAGTCTCAAGCCGATCGGCCAATGGGAACACCTACTTCCGGCCACGCCCACTTTTGGGGGTGGGGCTTCAATATGTTGTTCCAGGGGCCCCCCACTACCCCCTATCAAGTTTCGGGCCCCTACGACATTCGGTTCTCTTCCTGTGCTCTTAACTCTAATTCTGAACTTTGTACACGCCCACCTGGGGTGGGTAGTGGCCAACATCCCAATTGCAATCTATTTGAATAGGCATCCCATAATAACAGAAATAGATTGGAAGTGGGATCGGTAATCACAAAACATCCCACTTGCAATCTATTTGAATAGGCATCCCATAATAACAGAAATAGATTGGAAGTGGGATCGGTAATCACAAAACATCCCACTTGCAATCTATTTGAATAGGCATCCCATAATACTAGAAATAGATTGGAAGTGGGATCGGTAATCACAAAACATCCCAATAGCAATCTATTTGAATAGGCATCCCATAATAACAGAAATAGATTGGAAGTGGGATCCCATTCAAATAGATTGGAAGTGGAAAATTCCGTGAAAATTCTGCTTGGCTTTTGGATTCGTGCTTACAGTATGTTGCTCCAGTGCCCTCCCAGACATCCCCTATGAAATTTCATGACCCTACGACCTCGGAGAAAGTCACTTTCTGTTCCACTTCCTGGTCCGTTTTTCGACTTCCCAACCACCTACGGACACGAGCTTTTAGTATGTTGTTTGTGGTCCCTAATAGAACTCTTCTGCAAAGGTTCGAGCCAATTGGCCAATGGGAACACCTACTTCCGGCCACGCCCACTTTTAGGGGCGGGGCTTAAATATGTTGTTTTAGGGGCCCCACACTACCCCCCCATCAAGTCTCAAGCCGATCGGCCAATGGGAACACCTACTTCCGGCCACGCCCACTTTTGGGGGTGGGGCTTCAATATGTTGTTCCAGGGGCCCCCCACTACCCCCCTATCAAGTTTCGGGCCCCTACGACATTCGGTTCTCTTCCTGTGCTCTTAACTCTAATTCTGAACTTTGTACACGCCCACCTGGGGTGGGTAGTGGCCAACATCCCAATTGCAATCTATTTGAATAGGCATCCCATAATAACAGAAATAGATTGGAAGTGGGATCGGTAATCACAAAACATCCCACTTGCAATCTATTTGAATAGGCATCCCATAATAACAGAAATAGATTGGAAGTGGGATCGGTAATCACAAAACATCCCAATAGCAATCTATTTGAATAGGCATCCCATAATAACAGAAATAGATTGGAAGTGGGATCCCATTCAAATAGATTGGAAGTGGAAAATTCCGTGAAAATTCTGCTTGGCTTTTGGATTCGTGCTTACAGTATGTTGCTCCAGTGCCCTCCCAGACATCCCCTATGAAATTTCATGACCCTACGACCTCGGAGAAAGTCACTTTCTGTTCCACTTCCTGGTCCGTTTTTCGACTTCCCAACCACCTACGGACACGAGCTTTTAGTATGTTGTTTGTGGTCCCTAATAGAACTCCCCTGCAAAGGTTCGAGCCAATTGGCCAATGGGAACACCTACTTCCGGCCACGCCCACTTTTAGGGGCGGGGCTTAAATATGTTGTTTTAGGGGCCCCACACTACCCCCCCATCAAGTCTCAAGCCGATCGGCCAATGGGAACACCTACTTCCGGCCACGCCCACTTTTGGGGGTGGGGCTTCAATATGTTGTTCCAGGGGCCCCCCACTACCCCCCTATCAAGTTTCGGGCCCCTACGACATTCGGTTCTCTTCCTGTGCTCTTAACTCTAATTCTGAACTTTGTACACGCCCACCTGGGGTGGGTAGTGGCCAACATCCCAATTGCAATCTATTTGAATAGGCATCCCATAATAACAGAAATAGATTGGAAGTGGGATCGGTAATCACAAAACATCCCACTTGCAATCTATTTGAATAGGCATCCCATAATACTAGAAATAGATTGGAAGTGGGATCGGTAATCACAAAACATCCCAATAGCAATCTATTTGAATAGGCATCCCATAATAACAGAAATAGATTGGAAGTGGGATCCCATTCAAATAGATTGGAAGTGGAAAATTCCATGAAAATTCTGCTTGGCTTTTGGATTCGTGCTTACAGTATGTTGCTCCAGTGCCCTCCCAGACATCCCCTATGAAATTTCATGACCCTACGACCTCGGAGAAAGTCACTTCCTGTTCCACTTCCTGGTCCGTTTTTTGACTTCCCAACCACCTACGGACACGAGCTTTTAGTATGTTGTTTGTGGTCCCTAATAGATCTCCCCTGCAAAGGTTCGAGCCAATTGGCCAATGGGAACACCTACTTCCGGCCACGCCCACTTTTAGGGGCGGGGCTTAAATATGTTGTTTTAGGGGCTCCACACTACCCCCCTATCAAGTCTCAAGCCGATCGGCCAATGGGAACACCTACTTCCGGCCACGCCCACTTTTGGGGGTGGGGCTTCAATATGTTGTTCCAGGGGCCCCCCACTACCCCCTATCAAGTTTCGGGCCCCTACGACATTCGGTTCTCTTCCTGTGCTCTTAACTCTAATTCTGAACTTTGTACACGCCCACCTGGGGTGGGTAGTGGCCAACATCCCAATTGCAATCTATTTGAATAGGCATCCCATAATAACAGAAATAGATTGGAAGTGGGATCGGTAATCACAAAACATCCCACTTGCAATCTATTTGAATAGGCATCCCATAATACTAGAAATAGATTGGAAGTGGGATCGGTAATCACAAAACGTCCCAATAGCAATCTATTTGAATAGGCATACCATAATAACAGAAATAGATTGGAAGTGGGATCCCATTCAAATAGATTGGAAGTGGAAAATTCCGTGAAAATTCTGCTTGGCTTTTGGACTCGTGCTTACAGTATGTTGCTCCAGTGCCCTCCCAGACATCCCCTATGAAATTTCATGACCCTACGACCTCGGAGAAAGTCACTTCCTGTTCCACTTCCTGGTTCGTTTTTTGACTTCCCAACCACCTACGGACACGAGCTTTTAGTATGTTGTTTGTGGTCCCTAATAGATCTCCCCTGCAAAGGTTCGAGCCAATTGGCCAATGGGAACACCTACTTCCGGCCACGCCCACTTTTAGGGGCGGGGCTTAAATATGTTGTTTTAGGGGCCCCACACTACCCCCCTATCAAGTCTCAAGCCGATCGGCCAATGGGAACACCTACTTCCGGCCACGCCCACTTTTGGGGGTGGGGCTTCAATATGTTGTTCCAGGGGCCCCCCACTACCCCCTATCAAGTTTCGGGCCCCTACGACATTCGGTTCTCTTCCTGTGCTCTTAACTCTAATTCTGAACTTTGTACACGCCCACCTGGGGTGGGTAGTGGCCAACATCCCAATTGCAATCTATTTGAATAGGCATCCCATAATAACAGAAATAGATTGGAAGTGGGATCGGTAATCACAAAACATCCCACTTGCAATCTATTTGAATAGGCATCCCATAATAACAGAAATAGATTGGAAGTGGGATCGGTAATCACAAAACATCCCACTTGCAATCTATTTGAATAGGCATCCCATAATACTAGAAATAGATTGGAAGTGGGATCGGTAATCACAAAACATCCCAATAGCAATCTATTTGAATAGGCATCCCATAATAACAGAAATAGATTGGAAGTGGGATCCCATTCAAATAGATTGGAAGTGGAAAATTCCGTGAAAATTCTGCTTGGCTTTTGGATTCGTGCTTACAGTATGTTGCTCCAGTGCCCTCCCAGACATCCCCTATGAAATTTCATGACCCTACGACCTCGGAGAAAGTCACTTCCTGTTCCACTTCCTGGTCCGTTTTTTGACTTCCCAACCACCTACGGACACGAGCTTTTAGTATGTTGTTTGTGGTCCCTAATAGATCTCCCCTGCAAAGGTTCGAGCCAATTGGCCAATGGGAACACCTACTTCCGGCCACGCCCACTTTTAGGGGCGGGGCTTAAATATGTTGTTTTAGGGGCTCCACACTACCCCCCTATCAAGTCTCAAGCCGATCGGCCAATGGGAACACCTACTTCCGGCCACGCCCACTTTTGGGGGTGGGGCTTCAATATGTTGTTCCAGGGGCCCCCCACTACCCCCTATCAAGTTTCGGGCCCCTACGACATTCGGTTCTCTTCCTGTGCTCTTAACTCTAATTCTGAACTTTGTACACGCCCACCTGGGGTGGGTAGTGGCCAACATCCCAATTGCAATCTATTTGAATAGGCATCCCATAATAACAGAAATAGATTGGAAGTGGGATCGGTAATCACAAAACATCCCACTTGCAATCTATTTGAATAGGCATCCCATAATACTAGAAATAGATTGGAAGTGGGATCGGTAATCACAAAACATCCCAATAGCAATCTATTTGAATAGGCATCCCATAATAACAGAAATAGATTGGAAGTGGGATCCCATTCAAATAGATTGGAAGTGGAAAATTCCGTGAAAATTCTGCTTGGCTTTTGGATTCGTGCTTACAGTATGTTGCTCCAGTGCCCTCCCAGACATCCCCTATGAAATTTCATGACCCTACGACCTCGGAGAAAGTCACTTTCTGTTCCACTTCCTGGTCCGTTTTTCGACTTCCCAACCACCTACGGACACGAGCTTTTAGTATGTTGTTTGTGGTCCCTAATAGAACTCTTCTGCAAAGGTTCGAGCCAATTGGCCAATGGGAACACCTACTTCCGGCCACGCCCACTTTTAGGGGCGGGGCTTAAATATGTTGTTTTAGGGGCCCCACACTACCCCCCCATCAAGTCTCAAGCCGATCGGCCAATGGGAACACCTACTTCCGGCCACGCCCACTTTTGGGGGTGGGGCTTCAATATGTTGTTCCAGGGGCCCCCCACTACCCCCCTATCAAGTTTCGGGCCCCTACGACATTCGGTTCTCTTCCTGTGCTCTTAACTCTAATTCTGAACTTTGTACACGCCCACCTGGGGTGGGTAGTGGCCAACATCCCAATTGCAATCTATTTGAATAGGCATCCCATAATAACAGAAATAGATTGGAAGTGGGATCGGTAATCACAAAACATCCCACTTGCAATCTATTTGAATAGGCATCCCATAATAACAGAAATAGATTGGAAGTGGGATCGGTAATCACAAAACATCCCACTTGCAATCTATTTGAATAGGCATCCCATAATACTAGAAATAGATTGGAAGTGGGATCGGTAATCACAAAACATCCCAATAGCAATCTATTTGAATAGGCATCCCATAATAACAGAAATAGATTGGAAGTGGGATCCCATTCAAATAGATTGGAAGTGGAAAATTCCGTGAAAATTCTGCTTGGCTTTTGGATTCGTGCTTACAGTATGTTGCTCCAGTGCCCTCCCAGACATCCCCTATGAAATTTCATGACCCTACGACCTCGGAGAAAGTCACTTTCTGTTCCACTTCCTGGTCCGTTTTTCGACTTCCCAACCACCTACGGACACGAGCTTTTAGTATGTTGTTTGTGGTCCCTAATAGAACTCCCCTGCAAAGGTTCGAGCCAATTGGCCAATGGGAACACCTACTTCCGGCCACGCCCACTTTTAGGGGCGGGGCTTAAATATGTTGTTTTAGGGGCCCCACACTACCCCCCCATCAAGTCTCAAGCCGATCGGCCAATGGGAACACCTACTTCCGGCCACGCCCACTTTTGGGGGTGGGGCTTCAATATGTTGTTCCAGGGGCCCCCCACTACCCCCCTATCAAGTTTCGGGCCCCTACGACATTCGGTTCTCTTCCTGTGCTCTTAACTCTAATTCTGAACTTTGTACACGCCCACCTGGGGTGGGTAGTGGCCAACATCCCAATTGCAATCTATTTGAATAGGCATCCCATAATAACAGAAATAGATTGGAAGTGGGATCGGTAATCACAAAACATCCCACTTGCAATCTATTTGAATAGGCATCCCATAATAACAGAAATAGATTGGAAGTGGGATCGGTAATCACAAAACATCCCACTTGCAATCTATTTGAATAGGCATCCCATAATACTAGAAATAGATTGGAAGTGGGATCGGTAATCACAAAACATCCCAATAGCAATCTATTTGAATAGGCATCCCATAATAACAGAAATAGATTGGAAGTGGGATCCCATTCAAATAGATTGGAAGTGGAAAATTCCGTGAAAATTCTGCTTGGCTTTTGGATTTGTGCTTACAGTATGTTGCTCCAGTGCCCTCCCAGACATCCCCTATGAAATTTCATGACCCTACGACCTCGGAGAAAGTCACTTCCTGTTCCACTTCCTGGTCCGTTTTTTGACTTCCCAACCACCTACGGACACGAGCTTTTAGTATGTTGTTTGTGGTCCCTAATAGAACTCCCCTGCAAAGGTTCGAGCCAATTGGCCAATGGGAACACCTACTTCCGGCCACGCCCACTTTTAGGGGCGGGGCTTAAATATGTTGTTTTAGGGGCTCCACACTACCCCCCTATCAAGTCTCAAGCCGATCGGCCAATGGGAACACCTACTTCTGGCCACGCCCACTTTTGGGGGTGGGGCTTCAATATGTTGTTCCAGGGGCCCCCCACTACCCCCTATCAAGTTTCGGGCCCCTACGACATTCGGTTCTCTTCCTGTGCTCTTAACTCTAATTCTGAACTTTGTACACGCCCACCTGGGGTGGGTAGTGGCCAACATCCCAATTGCAATCTATTTGAATAGGCATCCCATAATAACAGAAATAGATTGGAAGTGGGATCGGTAATCACAAAACATCCCACTTGCAATCTATTTGAATAGGCATCCCATAATACTAGAAATAGATTGGAAGTGGGATCGGTAATCACAAAACATCCCAATAGCAATCTATTTGAATAGGCATCCCATAATAACAGAAATAGATTGGAAGTGGGATCCCATTCAAATAGATTGGAAGTGGAAAATTCCGTGAAAATTCTGCTTGGCTTTTGGATTCGTGCTTACAGTATGTTGCTCCAGTGCCCTCCCAGACATCCCCTATGAAATTTCATGACCCTACGACCTCGGAGAAAGTCACTTCCTGTTCCACTTCCTGGTCCGTTTTTCGACTTCCCAACCACCTACGGACACGAGCTTTTAGTATGTTGTTTGTGGTCCCTAATAGAACTCCCCTGCAAAGGTTCGAGCCAATTGGCCAATGGGAACACCTACTTCCGGCCACGCCCACTTTTAGGGGCGGGGCTTAAATATGTTGTTTTAGGGGCCCCACACTACCCCCCCATCAAGTCTCAAGCCGATCGGCCAATGGGAACACCTACTTCCGGCCACGCCCACTTTTGGGGGTGGGGCTTCAATATGTTGTTCCAGGGGTCCCCCACCTCCCCCCCTATCAAGTTTCAGGCCCCTACGACATTCGGTTCTCTTCCTGTGCTCTTAACTCTAATTCTGAACTTTGTACACGCCCACCTGGGGTGGGTAGTGGCCAACATCCCAATTGCAATCTATTTGAATAGGCATCCCATAATAACAGAAATAGATTGGAAGTGGGATCGGTAATCACAAAACATCCCACTTGCAATCTATTTGAATAGGCATCCCATAATACTAGAAATAGATTGGAAGTGGGATCGGTAATCACAAAACATCCCAATAGCAATCTATTTGAATAGGCATCCCATAATAACAGAAATAGATTGGAAGTGGGATCCCATTCAAATAGATTGGAAGTGGAAAATTCCGTGAAAATTCTGCTTGGCTTTTGGATTCGTGCTTACAGTATGTTGCTCCAGTGCCCTCCCAGACATCCCCTATGAAATTTCATGACCCTACGACCTCGGAGAAAGTCACTTCCTGTTCCACTTCCTGGTCCGTTTTTTGACTTCCCAACCACCTACGGACACGAGCTTTTAGTATGTTGTTTGTGGTCCCTAATAGATCTCCCCTGCAAAGGTTCGAGCCAATTGGCCAATGGGAACACCTACTTCCGGCCACGCCCACTTTTAGGGGCGGGGCTTAAATATGTTGTTTTAGGGGCTCCACACTACCCCCCTATCAAGTCTCAAGCCGATCGGCCAATGGGAACACCTACTTCCGGCCACGCCCACTTTTGGGGGTGGGGCTTCAATATGTTGTTCCAGGGGCCCCCCACTACCCCCTATCAAGTTTCGGGCCCCTACGACATTCGGTTCTCTTCCTGTGCTCTTAACTCTAATTCTGAACTTTGTACACGCCCACCTGGGGTGGGTAGTGGCCAACATCCCAATTGCAATCTATTTGAATAGGCATCCCATAATAACAGAAATAGATTGGAAGTGGGATCGGTAATCACAAAACATCCCACTTGCAATCTATTTGAATAGGCATCCCATAATACTAGAAATAGATTGGAAGTGGGATCGGTAATCACAAAACATCCCAATAGCAATCTATTTGAATAGGCATCCCATAATAACAGAAATAGATTGGAAGTGGGATCCCATTCAAATAGATTGGAAGTGGAAAATTCCGTGAAAATTCTGCTTGGCTTTTGGATTCGTGCTTACAGTATGTTGCTCCAGTGCCCTCCCAGACATCCCCTATGAAATTTCATGACCCTACGACCTCGGAGAAAGTCACTTCCTGTTCCACTTCCTGGTCCGTTTTTTGACTTCCCAACCACCTACGGACACGAGCTTTTAGTATGTTGTTTGTGGTCCCTAATAGAACTCCCCTGCAAAGGTTCGAGCCAATTGGCCAATGGGAACACCTACTTCCGGCCACGCCCACTTTTAGGGGCGGGGCTTAAATATGTTGTTTTAGGGGCCCCACACTACCCCCCCATCAAGTCTCAAGCCGATCGGCCAATGGGAACACCTACTTCCGGCCACGCCCACTTTTGGGGGTGGGGCTTCAATATGTTGTTCCAGGGGCCCCCCACTACCCCCCTATCAAGTTTCGGGCCCCTACGACATTCGGTTCTCTTCCTGTGCTCTTAACACTAGAGCTCCTAGAGAAGCGAAAAATTTCACAGGGCTTGGTAGGGTCCATGTAGCCCACTCCCCTGCTGTGAAGGGATTAACGCCCATTGTCTTGGTAATGCGGTGGAAGCGGCTCACCCCCAGCTCATACGCCTGCCAAAGCACAAGCTGGCTCACCTCCAAGCTCATATGCCTGCCAAAGCACAAGCTGGCTCACCCCCAAGCTCATATGACCAAAACACCAAACGTGATACTTCACGAAAAAGTTGAAGTTACAAGCAGACTGTATGTTACTGATACTACAACAAACGGCAGAAAATTTGTAGACTCATGTTTCAAAAGTTACAATTCAATCGCACGTAGAGACGACAGTTTCTCTAATGAGTCCCGTCAAACAATTAAAATAAATAAAAATGTTTGACTCTTGCTCTTTGTATATTTCATATACTATACTATATAATATTTGTTGTAATCAAACACTTTCTGTTTCCGCGTTTGAATTCGCATTTGAAAAGCTAAGAAATTATATGGCGCAATTAGCTTGATGCTAATGTTATATAGGAAATTCCATATTATTGCTAGCGAAAATTTGCATGGTCGCGTTGCATCACTGCATCACTGATAAATGTTGTGATCTAAACAGCAGGCTGGAAAAGGAGAGGAAAAGACAGGAAAACAAATTCATGTGCTCTCTATCTATCTATCTATCTATATATATTTGTGTTAGAAGCATTTGATAGAAGCATTTGTGTTTCTGCTTGTTTGTGATCTAAACAGCAGGCTTGAATCTTGCTCTTTGTACATTTCTTATACTATCTATCTATATTTGTTTTAGAAGCATTTGATAGAAGCATTTGTGTTTCTGCTTGTTTGTGATCTAAACAGCAGGCTTGAATCTTGCTCTTTGTACATTTCTTATACTATCTATCTATCTATATTTGTGTTAGAAGCATTTGATAGAAGCATTTGTGTTTCTGCTTGTTTATGATCTAAACAGCAGGCTTGAATCTTGCTCTTTGTACATTTCTTATACTATCTATCTATCTATATTTGTGTTAGAAGCATTTGATAGAAGCATTTGTGTTTCTGCTTGTTTGTGATCTAAACAGCAGGCTTGAATCTTGCTCTTTGTACATTTCTTATACTATCTATCTATCTATCTATCTATCTATCTATATTTGTGTTAGAAGCATTTGATAGAAGCATTTGTGTTTCTGCTTGTTTATGATCTAAACAGCAGGCTTGAATCTTGCTCTTTGTACATTTCTTATACTATCTATCTATATTTGTGTTAGAAGCATTTGATAGAAGCATTTGTGTTTCTGCTTGTTTGTGATCTAAACAGCAGGCTTGAATCTTGCTCTTTGTACATTTCTTATACTATCTATCTATCTATATTTGTGTTAGAAGCATTTGATAGAAGCATTTGTGTTTCTGCTTGTTTGTGATCTAAACAGCAGGCTTGAATCTTGCTCTTTGTACATTTCTTATACTATCTATCTATATTTGTGTTAGAAGCATTTGATAGAAGCATTTGTGTTTCTGCTTGTTTATGATCTAAACAGCAGGCTTGAATCTTGCTCTTTGTACATTTCTTATACTATCTATCTATATTTGTGTTAGAAGCATTTGATAGAAGCATTTGTGTTTCTGCTTGTTTGTGATCTAAACAGCAGGCTTGAATCTTGCTCTTTGTACATTTCTTATACTATCTATCTATCTATATTTGTGTTAGAAGCATTTGATAGAAGCATTTGTGTTTCTGCTTGTTTATGATCTAAACAGCAGGCTTGAATCTTGCTCTTTGTACATTTCTTATACTATCTATCTATCTATATTTGTGTTAGAAGCATTTGATAGAAGCATTTGTGTTTCTGCTTGTTTGTGATCTAAACAGCAGGCTTGAATCTTGCTCTTTGTACATTTCTTATACTATCTATCTATCTATATTTGTGTTAGAAGCATTTGATAGAAGCATTTGTGTTTCTGCTTGTTTATGATCTAAACAGCAGGCTTGAATCTTGCTCTTTGTACATTTCTTATACTATCTATCTATCTATATTTGTGTTAGAAGCATTTGATAGAAGCATTTGTGTTTCTGCTTGTTTGTGATCTAAACAGCAGGCTTGAATCTTGCTCTTTGTACATTTCTTATACTATCTATCTATCTATCTATCTATCTATCTATATTTGTGTTAGAAGCATTTGATAGAAGCATTTGTGTTTCTGCTTGTTTATGATCTAAACAGCAGGCTTGAATCTTGCTCTTTGTACATTTCTTATACTATCTATCTATATTTGTGTTAGAAGCATTTGATAGAAGCATTTGTGTTTCTGCTTGTTTGTGATCTAAACAGCAGGCTTGAATCTTGCTCTTTGTACATTTCTTATACTATCTATCTATATTTGTGTTAGAAGCATTTGATAGAAGCATTTGTGTTTCTGCTTGTTTGTGATCTAAACAGCAGGCTTGAATCTTGCTTTTTGTACATTTCTTATACTATCTATCTATATTTGTGTTAGAAGCATTTGATAGAAGCATTTGTGTTTCTGCTTGTTTATGATCTAAACAGCAGGCTTGAATCTTGCTCTTTGTACATTTCTTATACTATCTATCTATATTTGTGTTAGAAGCATTTGATAGAAGCATTTGTGTTTCTGCTTGTTTGTGATCTAAACAGCAGGCTTGAATCTTGCTCTTTGTACATTTCTTATACTATCTATCTATCTATATTTGTGTTAGAAGCATTTGATAGAAGCATTTGTGTTTCTGCTTGTTTATGATCTAAACAGCAGGCTTGAATCTTGCTCTTTGTACATTTCTTATACTATCTATCTATATTTGTGTTAGAAGCATTTGATAGAAGCATTTGTGTTTCTGCTTGTTTGTGATCTAAACAGCAGGCTTGAATCTTGCTCTTTGTACATTTCTTATACTACCTCTCTATCTATCTATCTATCTATCTATCTATATTTGTTAGAAGCATTTGATAGAAGCATTTGTGTTTCTGCTTGTTTGTGATCTGTGATCTGTGATCTCTGTGATCAGAGACTTTCTGGGTGAGGCTGCTGCCTCAGTCTTGCTCTGTGAATTAACATAATAAAGGGTGATGTTTGGCTTTGCTAATTGCTGGCAAGAAGGAGAAGAAGGAGGGGTGGTGTCCTCAGAATCCTGAATTCTCAGGAGCTCTAGTGTTAACTCTAATTCTGAACTTTGTACACGCCCACCTGGGGTGGGTAGTGGCCAACATCCCAATTGCAATCTATTTGAATAGGCATCCCATAATAACAGAAATAGATTGGAAGTGGGATCGGTAATCACAAAACATCCCACTTGCAATCTATTTGAATAGGCATCCCATAATACTAGAAATAGATTGGAAGTGGGATCGGTAATCACAAAACATCCCAATAGCAATCTATTTGAATAGGCATCCCATAATAACAGAAATAGATTGGAAGTGGGATCCCATTCAAATAGATTGGAAGTGGAAAAATCCGTGAAAATTCCACTTGGCTTTCGGACTCGTGCTTACAGTATGTTGCTCCAGTGCCCTCCCAGACATCCCCTATGAAATTTCATGACCCTACGACCTCGGGAAAGTCACTTCCTGTTCCACTTACTGGTTCGTTTTTCGACTTCCCGACCACCTACGGACACGAGCTTTTAGTATGTTGTTTGTGGTCCCTAATAGAACTCCCCTGCAAAGTTTTGAGCCGATTGGCCCATGGGAACACCTACTTCCGGCCCCGCCCACTTTTAGGGGGCGGGGCTTAAATATGTCATTTTAGGGGCCCCACACTACCCCCTATCAAGTCTCAAGCCAATCGGCCCATGGGAACACCTACTTCCGGCCACGCACTTCAACGCTCAGCACTAAGTTTAGGTGTGCCTGACTCACTGTGTGAGTTTGGAGAAGATTGCAGAAAGTCAAAATTGAGTTTTTTTTTTTAGCCAAAATTTTGACTTTCTGCAAACTTCACCAAACACACAGGGAGTCAGGGGGACTCAAACTTAGAGAGGAGTGGTAAAAGAATCGTGCTATCGTGTTCCAAAGCTGAGATCTGGAGATCCCACTTCCAATTAATTCAAGTCATCAAAATAGTGGGGTATTGGACAGTGGAATTTCAAAACTCTGACCACTCAGCTTGCATAAACCAGACATGGGGAACATGAATAAATGGTTTTTGAAGTGTTTCAGTCATTTATTTAAATTAAAATACTTTAAGTCAATGTATTTGAATGGCATCCCAATTCCAATCTACTTGACATATGGAAATAGATTGAAAGTGGGATCCCATTCAAATAGATTGGCAGTGGAAAATTCCGTGAAAATTCCACTTGGCTTTCGGACTCGTGCTTACAGTATGTTGCTCCAGTGCCCTCCCAGACATCCCCTATGAAATTTCATGACCCTACGACCTCGGGAAAGTCACTTCCTCTTCCACTTCCTGGTTCGTTTTTCGACTTCCCGACCACCTACGGACATGAGCTTTTAGTATGTGACATGCCACTCGTGCATGAATTCACATACCCACGTGCACACAGACACACACACACACACCATGTTGAGTTTGGTATTTTTTGTATTGGTATTTTTTGAGTTTGGTATGTTTCTTTTGTAATATATTTTCAGTGCATTTGTATTTTCACTAGATATTTTCTATAAATTCATGATAACTATCTGAGATGTTGTTCACAGTTAAAAGTGTTTAATAAAACCAATAAATTTGGTGGTGAAAAAAATTTTTTGTGTTAAAACCGGTCTTTGTAGACCAGGAACGCTATAGTAAAAAACGTGAGGTCAACAAAACCAAAGGGTTAAATATGTAAGGCAAAAAAATTATATGTGCCAAGTTTGACCTACATTTTGTTTACTGTACAGAGCTAGAACGCAACACAGAACAGAGCAGGAACATCACAGCCCAGAGCAGGAGCACTAGCTCACAGTACAAATCAATTTGGCCATTATGTTGAGGCCAAATTGCCACCTCCTGAATCTCTCTTCACTGTTTGTGTGTTTTCCAAGATTAAGTGCCAATTCACAGATGTCATTGTTATGATTCAACATAACAGAGAAGTCTGATCCCTTTTTGAAATGGCTTTGCAGTTTTCATTCTTGGATGGACAGGGCCAGATGGAGGAGTTTGATCCGCTGTGGCGACCCCTAAACGGGAATGGCCAAAAGAAGGTAAAAATTTCAGCTCATAATAACTATATTTGTAATGTTATTGGCACAAAATTACCAGCTGCTAACTTTGGATTTTGACTGCAACTTTTTAACAGGCAGACTTCTGCTTGTCACTTCTCTGAGTGGCCAATGACCATATCCTGCAGATTTCTTCTCTGCAACATACGGAGAATACAACCCTTTCTTTCACAGGAAGCTACCCAGGTGCTTGTACAGTCTCTCATCATCTCAAAGCTGGACTACTGCAACTGCTTACTTACGGATCTTTCTCTATGGGTCATCAGACCTCTACAAACTCATACAGAATGCAACAGCACGACTGGTCTTCAATCTCCCCAAGTTCATGTCACTCCAGTGCTGCATTCTCTTTACTGCCTCCCAGTAGCTGCATACATCAGATCTAAAACCTCAATGCTTGCCTGCAAAGCCAAAAATGGACCAACCCCTCCCTACATGATGGCCATGGTCAAAGCCCCATCCAAACCCAAAGTACTTTGAACCTCAAGTACGGCTTGGCTTAAAACGCCATGCATAGTCTCACGGAAAAAAAACTTCAAGACCTGTCCTGGCTCCGAGATAGTGGAATGAGCTTCCATTGGTTGTCCAAACCGCAGAGTCCTTAGCAGTCTTCAAATGTAGACTGAAGACTCATCTGTAGAACAGACTAAATCTCTAGCACTTGTCATAGTTGTTTCCGTTGTATGATATAGTACCTATGTGAATTTGCATTTCTTGTAGGTATCATTTTAATTCCTGTAGTTTTGCAATATTCAGCCTGTTTGTGTGTACATCTAGGTATTTGCATTGATTTCTGTAGCTTAGTAATATTCTGGTTCGAGGGTATTTTGAATTCTGACCTATCTATTGTACTATTTAGAATTAATTCTGTGAACAGATGGCAAAACACTTCGTAAGGCGCTCTGGATAAGAGCATCTGCTAAATGCCCTACATGTAAATGATAGAGTGTATCTTTCATTTCACAATGTGTTTGTAGTTGTGTTCAGGCTGATACTGGTGATGGAGAGAGACACTGAGTACAGTCCTGGGAATTTAAATGATTAAAAGTGATGGAGGACATTGAGGTGCTCAACATTGGTATACTTTTTCATTTGTATAAAATAACTGCAATTTGCATTGCACATTTGAGTTTGTCCTGGAAGTCATGATGAATATGGGCAGGAAAAATTTAAAATTACAGTATTTCTCTGCAGAACTTAAAAGTGTGCTGTCACTTTATTGAAAGTGCTTAATCGTAATAATTCAGGGAAAAGTTGTAAAATACCGATATTCCTCTGCAAAACTTAGTGCTGTCACTTTTTTTAAAGTGCTAAATCATAATAATCCAGGAAAAATCTGTAAAATAACGGTATTTCTCTGCAGAATGTTTAATGAATTTTTCTGTAAATTTATTGTTTTCCACTCAATTTAAATCAGGGTTTTTTACTTTAAAATTAAAGTTTGTTTGGCAGCCGTAGCTGCCAGTCATTTGATTTTTTAAATTTATTTATTTATTTTATTAAGTGTAGTGTATATACACTATTTCTCATCAAACTGATTAAATTCAGAATAAATACATCTGCCATATGTTGCCACCCCTCAAACTCCTGCCCCCCTCTCGCCACCCCATTAATATTTCTAGATCTGCCCCTGGTGATAATCACAGTCCAGTGTCGGAAAAGGGATCAAGAATAAAGGGTGAATCAGTTTCAGATCGAGCCTTTATTAGTTTGAAACACAGTGAGTGATGAAATTTCACTCAGTCACACTCTCGCTGTCCCCCAGCTTGGACCGGTTCCGGGGGTTCTCCTTCCTGGTCTTTTTCTGCAAGGAGATGGTGATAGTAGTGAATGAATAGCCATCCATTAGTGATCTCATCTTAGTTGAATTTACCACAGGCTGATTTCAAATAAGCGTACTCTGGTTAGTAGAAATAGAAACAGGAAGTAGAAATGTGTGATTCTAAAATAAGACCCATGCTAGGGCTGGACAATATGGGCAAAATTTATATCATATTTATTAATTTCAGTCAATGATAATTCTGATAATATAAAAGCCACAAAAATCTGCCAAGAATGCCCACAAGAGATGTCTGTACCTACAAATATCTGAAAAATTTATTGTCAAGTATATGAAACTTCCTGCTATAAAACTATTTACTTTAGAAATAAAATTAAGTCAACCTGTAATTTGTATTCAGCCTTCATATATGAACATGAAACACATCACTGTCAAACAAACCTGTGAGCTTTCAGTATTAATATCTTGGATACCTTGAGTATCTAGAAAGGCACTATACAAGTTGAACATTCATATCCGAACCACTTCCACACCAGTTCCCCCTTTATCAACTATTTTGTCTGCTTTATTATCGCTCCATGTAGCTCATTCAGTCACATTTGTATTATGGTCAGCGATGCTCATTTTGCAGCTAGTACGCGTCACGATGGAGCCAAACCAAAACTAGCACAGGCTGCATATGGTGGACGTCAGTCACTGAACACAATGAACTAACCGCAGCACCCTGTTATGAACATTGTAATGTTTATCAAAATATTGAAAATGTGGTAAAAAAAAAAAATAAAAAAAATCGCCATTATTGAAACATTTTCTATTGTGATATATAGATAGTTATTGTCCAACCCTAACCCATTCACATACCTAACCAACAATAGCAATCATCAGTTTAACGTACCAAAACATTTTAAGTCATAGGTGCACAAGCATAAACGCAGGTGCCACTATAGAAGGCACTAATCACCCAATGACCAGACAGCAAAGTGATGGTGCGGCACTGGCAAACCTCACAAGCCACAATTCAAACACATGGCAGCACCAGGGCCCCTCCCCTCCAGGGAGTGGCCACACTAGGCAGCAGTAAAGAGGGTACCTTAAAGAAGGGGATGCGTCCTTCCTCGTAGCAAATCAGGTTCTCATCTGTTATGGACTGTTGAGTCAAGTTACAGTCGCTGGAGCCGCTGCCCTCGTCCTCCAGGGAGCCCTACAAATACAAAGGAGGAAAATGACCAATGACCCAATAAATCCCCCCCCCCCCCGTAAAATACATTGTGTAGATACGTGTATATGAAGAGTGGGTGCCCTAGAATGCATTTATAATATTTTTATAAAATGGCTTGAGTGTATAGAAGGTGACCTGTATTCAGGTAAACTTCACGGGAGGTCAGTTTCACGCACTGCTGTCCGTTTGCTCAGCTGTGCCAAGAGGAAGTTTTACATTCCATGATGCACCCCCCCCCCCCCCCCCCAATCATAGGGCAGGGCACAACAGTTATACTGCATTGTGGGAGACGTCTCCAGATCAAGATGAGACACCAGTGTTGTGTGTGATCTGGCAGCCAGCTTGTGCTGTACCTGATCAACAGGTTCCTCCTCCTCCTCCTCCTCTTCTTTTTCTTCGGCGACAGGTTCGCACTGACTGAGCGCGCTCATTAGCTGCTCCTGCTGGACTCTAAACTCCGCCTCCAGCTCCGCCCTGCTCCGTAGCGGGTCCAGTGCACGCGGGAACACGTACTGCTTGCGCTTTGGTGTGGTGCCTGAACACGGACATTGTGTTGGCATTGTGAGTTTAAGGTTAAATAGCGACTGGTTAAAACTGCTGGACATCAGAGCTCAGTTTACCGGGTCAGTTTACACGACCTTTGTACAGTACACTACTGGTTTCCACAACAGCTTTTGCAGTACTTCTGCTACACATGCACCTAAAATGAGCTTGTCCCTCAGCCATTGGCCACACCCATTAGATGTAGCCACACCCCTTGCCCAGCAGGCTGGCCCTCTGAGGCATGGCCACACCCCTCACCTGTGGGCAGGTCCTGCTGCAGTTCAGTGCCGAGGAAGCTTGTGACTGCGTCCAGCGTCTGAGTGGCGAGGGCAGACAGCCCCTCTCTGTCCTGCTGCAGGGTGGCCTGGTTCCTGCCTGTCTGTAATTCAACACCCTTCAGGACCCTGTCAAGATCCTGCCGCAGAGGAGCGAGGCGAGCTTGGCTGGCTTCCGTTTCGGCCTGTGTGCGCTCCTTCACACACTGCATGCACACACACCATTTTAATACTTAGATATGCATCCAAGTGTGTACAACATGAGGCAGTGAAACACCTACATAGGGCGTTCTACATGGAATACTTCTCACAGTAATGAAAACGCTGTAGATTAACATGGTGAGTGTGGGCTTGACAGAAGCAACACCTAAACTAAGGGGTTGGGATTAGTGAAGTTGTCCATCTCAGGGTCCGCAGAACCCACCCTCTGAGACTACGAGTTACAGAACCCACCCTCTGAGACTACGAGTTACAGAACCCACCCTCTGAGACTACGAGTTACAGAACCCACCCTCTGAGACTACGAGTTACAGGCCTAAAGCAAGAACATGGGGATAAACATACAACATTCAACATGAGTACAACTCCACAGACACTGTCTCTGCGGGACAAAAGAGTCATTTTGTTTCTCTGCAGAGCTCCCAGGACTAGAACTCAAACCATCCTGCATCATACATTACCTCCAGCAAGGCTTGCTGGGCAGTCTTGATCTCCCCGATGAGGCCAAGCTGTTCCTGGGAGTGCTTCTCGGTCGAGTCCCTGGCCGTGTGGCACCACTGGAGGCCCGAGTTAGCCAGCGAGTCCAGAGAGGTGTACAGGAGGCTACAGGAATGACCACACCCCTCCAGTGCAGTCTGGCCCTGTGCAGTGGCAGCCGCCATTTCCACCACCACGCTGTCCGCCCCTGAGCCCAGACCGGCACTGACCAGCGACACCTTGGTCTGAGCTGCCTCGCATTTACTGAGAGGGGGCAACACACCATGTTATGATTTTACATCATTTATTTTTTGTCTATATTAAAACTGCACAACCCCTCCACCCCCCCGTGCATGTGTTGGGGGGAAGGGCTTTGGGAGAATGGTTGGATATCATTGGACAGAGGGGCTTACAGGGTATCTGCACATTTTTAAATCTCAAATTCAATGACTTTTAAGACCTTTTTAATACCTCTCACAAGAAAAAATACTATTATACTGGGGATGCAGGTGTGTTCCACATCGTTGACGGGGGGGGGGGGACGACGACGAGAATTGTTGAGGGGGGGGGACGAAAATTGTTGACGTTGTTGAGGCCGTATACTCCAACGCTAGGAATCTAGCACTAGGACCCTGGAGCGGTTATTTTCTGCATGGTCCTAGCGCTAGATTCGGCAAAGTTCACATCGCGCCAGAACAACTGAACAACACACACTTATAATAATTGAATGCCTCCCCTCATAAAATTCCAGACATTTTAAGACATTTTTAGGCCTTGAATATGGAAAACTAAATTTAAGGCATTTTAAGACTTTTTAAGGACCCGCGGGTACCCTGGGCTTAAGAAGAGTTTAACCTAGTACATATGACTGATGAGGATGCTTCCATGGTAACAGAAAACCCTGTGCATTTACGTGAGACCAATACTCCAGCTCTCCTCACCCCTCTAGTGTGTTCTTCAGATCCTCCATCGCAGGTCTCTGTGCTTCCGACGTCCCTCCGAGTCCTTCAAAGTCGGTCTGGGTGTCGAGAGCCAGGAGCTTCATCTGGTCCTGAACGCACTGGAGGAGGTGACCGACCCGCTGCAAGACAGGGCGAGAACCGTTAACTTGCTGCCCTCTAGTGGCAAACAGCAGCACTACACAAGCACAGTCCAACAAACTCACATCAGGCCATGCCAATAGACTTTGTTCATCTTTGTAGAGGGAGACCGTTCCAGTTTAATCTGATATTTTACAAGTGAAAGACGCACCGTCTGGTGTTTGTGACTGGCCTGCCCGATCTGCTGTTTGAGGGCATCATGTTGGGTTTGGAGGGCGCTGAAACCCTGCACAGCAGTCTCCCTCATGCTCTCCAGCGCCTCCATGTGGCTTGTGAAAAACTCTTCCATCTCCACCTTCATACCCTCTATCTAAACAGCGGGGAAGAGAGTAAATAAGAATGACCGTGAATACCTTTTCACCGTGTTCACCAACATCACACCATCACCACCTAGATGGTCTCAACACACGCAGGTCGTCAACGCACCTTTTGGGCCAGAACATCATATCTGAGGAGCGTCTGTTTCAGATTGTCGTTGAGGGCCATGACCGCCCTCATGCCAGGAAGAGCCTGAGCCAGGAGAACATCTTGCAGCTGATGCTTGTGCTGGTTCTGTTGGGCAAAGAAGCCCTTAACACATGCTTACCACAGAGGTCCCAACACAACTCACCATGTGCAACAATCCACAGGCCAAACCACATGAGAAACTCATCAGCTACAGTCCAGCACCATCTCTGAACACCAGTCCAACAGGTCAGTTATGACTAGGACACATTTCTAAAAGTCAAGTTTAGTTTAGAGCAGGGGTCGGTAACCTATGGCTGCCATCAGCAAAAAATATATATAAATTAATATAATTAATATTAATGGATTATACTTTCGCGAGTGACCGTAGCACACGACTCCACAGACCTCACCCAAACGGCGGAGGTGTTTAAACTTGGCGATCGATCGCGATATAATACTTAATCTGTGTCCATTTACACCCCCCCCCCCCCCCGCTCCAATTTTATTTGTTGATAGTGGCACACTCATTGACTAGACATGTTGAAGTTGGCACTCCATGTCTCAAAGGTTGCCGACCCCTGGGTTAGACCGTGGTGGACCGTACATTTCACACCTAGGCTTCCAGTAATGTCAAACAATCTACCCCTCAAACAAATTTATGGTTACAAAAACCATCTTCATATGCAGAAATACAGTATGAAGGAGCCATTGCATCGCAGATCAAGTCCTAAACAAACCAGAAGTGAACAAGTGTCCTTCTACTGCAGATACAGCAACACATAAAAACATCAATAATAACCTCAAACTTGCAATATTATTTAGAAATAGCAACATTTTACTCTCCAAAAACAAAATCCATCCACCTCCTCAAAAACAGTTCAATTACTCCGTCGTACAGATTATTTGTTCATTTCGGTTACACCAAGGAGTCCTTCTACCGCCATTGAAGCTATGGATAGAAAACTACCAACAACTACTTTGTAACCTGAACGTGGCAGACAAATCCTCTTCCTGTTTGTGACAGGTCGTCGAACTCCAAAGGTAGCTAGCCTTTATTAATGTCTAGCTATTCTTCAAAAGTCCATCTTGAAAATGAAATTGAAAATCTGCCACCAAATCTATTTCTTCATCTCCTTCATCCATTGTGGGGTAAGAAAAGTCCTGACGGCCCACAACTGAATTAGGATCAGACAGACGAAGGGCGGGACCACAGGCCAGAACAGACAAGGGAGGGGCGGACCCACTGACCAGCAAATGGAAGATGGCGTCCCGGTTGTCCTCCGTGAGGGCCTCGTGCTGCAGCAGCATGCTCTTACAGCCATCCAGCCCTTCCCCAACCACCTCCCGGAGAGCACCGCAGGAGCTCAGCATGGAGGCCAGGGCCTCCTCACACACACCGCCAGTCCCCTCCAGCAGCTCCGCTAGAGGGGGAGAGGGAGGGAGGGAGAGGGGGTTAGCGGGCACATAAAGGACCAACATCTACCAGTAGCCCCATCCTGCTTTTGAGAGTAGGCGTGGAAGCAATAACCAACTTGCACATTAGAACCTGAACAAAACGGTCTCTCTGCTCTTAACTGGCAAACTGCTGCATTGAAAACAGCGGTGGCGCCGGTGAGAACGTGGAGCTCAGACCTACAGCTACATATCATCGTAAATCTGACCCCGGTCAACTCAAGGCTTCATTTTCAGCAGCCATGTTGGCTCCACGCCCCGCCTACGACGGCACAGTGCGGGTGTGCGACTGACCCACGCTGTGGCGGTACTGGTCCATCATGGCGGCGTGCCGTGCGCTCTGCTCCTGCAGTGCTGTGTGCATGCTGCTGCAGTTCCGCTCGATGCGCTGGGCGAAGCTCCACTGGGCGGCGCTGTTGTGCTCCTCCACCACCCGCACACGCTGCAGTTTGGCGTGCAGGCCGCCCACGTCGGTGGTGCTGGCCTCCGCCGCGCTCAGCAGCTGCAACGGGACAGCAAACGGGCCGTCAGCCCGACCCAAACGCCCCGCAGCACAAAGCTCCTCCCTTTCTAAACAGAGTAGTTTGGGGACGTTTGGCAACCACAGTGACCGACCTGGTCAGCCGTGCTGTACAGTTTGCCCTCTGTGGTCTGCAGCTGAGTGGTGATGAACTCCTCCTGGGTCAGCCTCTGCCTGGTCTCCTTTAGGTTCTTGTGAGCATCTTCCAGGAGCTGGTTCTTCTCCTGCAGGTCCTCACTACACTGTTCCAATTTCTGCTTGCTGTCCGAGAACAACTGCAACATCTAGGAAACACAATGAAATAAGTTCCAATGAAGTTTACGTATGTTTCAAGTCAAAACATCAAACCAGTGGTGAACCCAATGACAAATGATAGGCTAAAATGTTTGTTTGATGCCAAATATTCAACCAACACTCATTTACACACACAACTTTTATTCTAATGAGCATGTTTGACTGTCAGACTTGACTGGTTGAAAGACCCCCAAGCACCCCAAGAATACAGGAAGCAGAAAGGTGGGTGAGCAGGTGAGTGATTGAGTGGGAGTGGCTTACCAGTTTTAGCTCCTCCTCCACGGCAGTGATGCGTTCTGTGTACTGTGCAATCTGCTCCTCCTGACTCACCAGCTTGGTGTTAATACTCCTACACAAACACAAACCTTCAACTGAGGAGTTTTAGGATGACATTAAAGACTATAAAACACTTCCATTTAGTTTAGTGTTTGATAATATCCCCCCTTAGATAAAGGTACAGATCCAGGGGTTCATAGGCGAAGGATTTTAGGGTAGACTGGGGCGCTGGTGCTGTCGTCCTGTCACTGTTCGTGGTCACTCAAGTTTGTTGACCGTGCAGTGGATGGATGCCATTGTCTCAGAATGCCCCCAAGCCTATGTTACCTTCTGGTTCTGCCTTTTTTAGCTAGGCTGTAATAATTTAACTTAGTGCCGGAGTTGCTGCCATACTCAGAAATGTTTATAATATCATCTGTCCTGTATATGTCCTTATACAGAGCTAATTTTCCCTGTTTCATTTCTCCACATGGCTGCCCTCCTTGTCACTGTCGCCCTTGGCTTGCTCACTGGGGGCTAGGACTCGGACACTCGTAAAGCTGCATTGTGACAAAAGGTGTAAAAAGCGCTATATAAATAAAATTTGACTGACTACCCCATTTTAAAGAATAATAAAAAATATATATTAAACTAATTATTTATTTTTAGGAGAACTGATGGAGGCTGTTTCTCATAAAAACACCATCACAGTTCATGTAGTGTTCTCAAAGCACCACAAAGGCACACGGGGCTTCTGAAGGCCTGCCGTCTCAACGTACTCGTAGTTCTCCGGAGAGAGAAACACGCCATGTTTATCACGAGTGGCAGCCAAGTCACGCTTCAGACGTTCGATCTCCTCTGTGTATTCCTGGACAATTGAAGAAATTGTTCATTCTAAAAGAAATTAAATTAATGAAATCTACACAAGCGCATATGGGGGGGGGACACGTGCCTTGATCAGAGTCCTCTTGGTGAGTTTCTGGTTCACCTCGGGCTTGTTCATGATGTTCTTTGCCCTGTTCGCATAATCCAGCGTGCTAAGGGTCTCCTGCGGTTGGTCAACAGTTAGTCACAGCATGGGGACGAGACCAGATGTCATTTTTAATAAACCTTCTCACCCAAGACAGCAAGTTCAGAGACAATTTGAACACCTCCTTGAAAAATACATACGAGATAAGATAAATGTGTAAACAACTCAAGCTTTGTAGCATCCATTCCTCAGAACCGCTCACAAGCTGAGAGTGTGTGAGAGTGAAGTCCAGTCAGCTGGAACACACCTCCATGTTGATGGAGGCCGGGGAGACGGTGGCGATGATGGAGGTCTTGGTGTGTCCGCCCAGGGAGTCCTGCAGGATGCGGGTGAGCTTGGACTCCCTGTAGGGCACATGGGGTCGACGTTCCACCAGCGCATTGATGACCCGGCCCAGAGTGAGCAGGGACTGGTTGATGTTGCCAGCCTCACGCGCACGCTTATCCACTGCTCCCGAACGGCCAATGTTCTCACTGCCTGCCAGGTCCACCTGCACAGAGGGGGCGGGGACAACAGACCGATTAAGGAGCCAGGAAAGATATGCATGCTTACAGAGACTAAAATGTACAACACCATTACATATGCACAGGTGCTGTATACAGGTTTGGTTTCAATAGTAAATTTATACTGTAGAGCACATATGTCAAAGTCAAGGCCCGCGGGCCAGATCCGGCCCGTGAATTGATTATCTATGGCCCCCTGGATGATATTTAATTACTGTTAGAACCGGCCCGCAGGCCACAGCCGCCCGCTGGTGTTTTGCACGCACAAACACTACATTCACCACAATGCAACGGTAGCCCGCGAAGTCACTGCAGCGCGCACAAGCGGCGAGGGTCAGCGTGGCAAAAATTACGTAATCGCAGTGGCTCAGCTCGTGCGCGAGCGTCTCGCGCGCTGTCGATTCGCGAGGTCGTGCATCTCTCAAATTTTGTACTTTGCGCGCGCCGCGCCTCAGCGCAATGAACAAAGTCATGTTTGCAGGGTTCATACTTTTATAAGGTGGAATTCAAGCACTTGTACGTCACTTTCAAGGTCCATTTCAATATTTCCCAGCACGTTAAACTTAATTAAGTTAAATATGTATACATATACTCGAAATGATTCGAAATAATTCGCTTTTTATTCACATTATTTAATGGTTTTTTATTTTCAAAACGCCCAATATTAATGCCTTCACGTTCTCTCATGTTTCGTCCTGGAATTACAAGAGGCTCGTATTTGTTAACGTAGCCTAATAAAAGAGAACTGTTCAGTCAGATAGCTATTTGTTGTGAAACGAAGTAGTTACAATTTCAAGCATTTTCAAGTACTTTAGCTTAAATTCCACCCATTTAAACCTTTATTACTTTATTCATGTTTGCTTGTTGAAAAATATTTTCACTTGAAATTACTGACAGATCCATAAGAAAATATTGCTTTATTCATTTAAGCATTAAATAATATACACTGTGTTAGGTCTTGGTTCAATAGGCTGTGTGCAATCATTTTAATATGTTTTAATAAACATTGAACCATCTGGCCCTCGGCTTGTAGCAAATTTGGTTTTTTGGCCCTCGGTGTATTTGACTTTGACATCCCTGCTGTAGAGCCATTTACAGGCATGAAAATGGGTCAGGGGTTAAAAAGGTGAGAAGACGGGGGGGCGGGGCATGTGACGTCATGGGGATACGGCGACGGGGCGTTGCCATGTGACGTCATGGGTATACGACGACCTTGGGGGGGTGGCTGCTGGTGTACGGGGATACAGCGACAGGTGATGCCAAATATTACGGAGCCCGTAAGGTGACATCATGTAAAAAATATAATAACGCGTGGCCACGACTTACTAAGGCATGCAAACGACTTACTAACGCGTGCGAATGACTTACTGACGCGTGCGAACGAGATAATTAACGCGTGCGAACAAGATAATTAAGTATTACTTTATATAAGGCCAGGTTTACCTTCCTTGGGCAGTCAGTTCGCGAACATCCCTGGGATCTGCTTGCTTTGCTGTGAAAAAATAAACTTTGTTGCCACGTGTGAAAGGCGACATTAGTATCTCGTTCCCACGCGTTATTAAGTCGTGGCCACGCGTTATTAATTTTTTTTACATGATGTCACCTTACAGGCTCCGTAAAATATAGTAAAATCCATAAAAAATTTTTTTGATTGTCATGTCAATGGATTCAATGTATGGAGCCAGATCCGTAAACGCGCGAGGCCGCTTTCGCCATTCCAGATGGCTCAGTCAAAGCCATTACGTCTTAATGAACCAATAAATACATCAGCGGCGAAAATGAGTGTAAAAATACCAGGTTCACGTGTTTTTATTTTCTAACATGGGCTAAAGCACAGGGTAGACTCAAATGACAAGAGTTTACTTCATCTTCAACCTTTTCAGCCCTGGTGCGAATGTCCTCACACGTCCCTGGATTCACCAGTTACAACTACAGACACACTAGAAAAAAATCTTGATTCTTATTTTATGTCACCGTTAACTACACGGGGTTGACGCGAACTTAATAGGCCTATCTATCTACCTATTTATCACAAGAGCTTGTGGCTAGATCTGACAGTGTTCAACGCTGTAGCGAACGGCAGTAACGTTTTACCGCAAAATATGAAAACGATTGAAACCATTAATAACCCAATTAAATCCACTGGGAAATGTACGATCTGGTAAATGTAGTGGTAAATGTACGATCTGGTAAATGTAGTGGTAAATGTACGATCTGGTAAATGTAGTGGCAAATGTACGATCTGGTAAATATAGTGGCAAATGTACGATCTGGTAAATGTAGTGGCAAATGTACGATCTGGTAAATATAGTGGCAAATGTACGATCTGGTAAATATAGTGGCAAATGTACGATCTGGTAAATGTAGTGGCAAATGTACGATCTGGTAAATGTAGTGGCAAATGTACGATCTGGTAAATGTAGTGGCAAATGTACGATCTGGTAAATGTAGTGGCAAATGTACGATCTGGTAAATGTAGTGGTAAATGTACGATCTGGTAAATATAGTGGTAAATGTACGATCTGATAAATATAGTGGTAAATGTACGATCTGATAAATATAGTGGTAAATGTACGATCTGATAAATGTAGTGGTAAATGTAGTGGTAAATGTACGATCTGGTAAATGTAGTGATAAATGTATGATCTGGTAAATGTAGTGGTAAATGTACGCTCTGGTAAATGTAGTGGTAAATGTACGATCTTCTGCCTTGTCCCCGGTGTAGCACTAGGTCCTGCTTCTCGTCACGCTTAGCAGTAAATGAATAACATGAATGAAGAACGTTCGTATGATTGAAACGCTATTTGGCCTCTATGAAGGTTCTGGGCGGAAACTGCTGGCCACTGTGTCATTGAAATTGCCGATTTCGGAAGTGGTCTGTTTGCTTATTACGTCAATATGATAATTAATACATATAATCTCCCGACCCCCCCCCCAAACAAAAAACTCATCGGATCTACACGATTCACGTAGGTCACCCTTTTCAACTTCAAAACGGCGAATTTCGCCGAAAGGTGACTGATTATCATGCCTGCATTTAGGAATATAGGATCACTCTGGTGATGTACGTGAACATGCCACTGTAGGAAAGCAGGAAGCCTCACCAGGTTAAGTTTGCCGATCTTCACCAGCTCTTCTCCATCCATTGTGATCTCCTTCATGTGAATGGTGACCGAGAAGACCGAGTGGGAGCGGCTAAATCAGACAGAGGTTCAGGAAGAACACAAGCAAATCGAGTTACACCACAAGTCTTGAGGACAGGGTTTGCCAGGCTTCAAGACTGTTAGTCTCTCAGCACTCCAGTTCATTTCTTAGTTTACAAAAACACCAGTAATTCAAAACAATACTGATGAAGGTTCCCGTTATATTCCTTCATCCACATGGCCCAAGTAGGAGTTGCACCCACAGACTACCACACCAGTGCTGTAACATGGAAGCGAGGTCCACGGGACTTGCGTTCCTACCTGGAGTAGGCGTTCATCAGCGTGGAGGCGGTCTTCCTCTTGGCAGCACCTCTTTCCAGGATCTGGTACACCTCGTTCTTGTTATGCACGGTGATCTCCTCCAGCCCCCTCACGATTACAGCCCTCTTGACCCAAAAATAAAAGAACTGTAAATTGTCTCGCGTCTGAAACACACAGTTTAGTACTCGTAGCAAAATTCAATAAGCCAGGACCAATCAATCACACACTTTCACTCATCTCACTTCTCGTTTATGCAAATGACCACCAAGTGGACCGGGTTAACAGATCACAGACCTTGTTTCGGGGGTCATCAAACAGCTGCAGGCGTTCTGTGACATCGGGTGAGGGGCTGAGGAGGTCAAACAGTTCTTCATTGTAGATCTCCAACAGGGACACCTTCACCGAGAACTCTGTGCCATTACTGGTGAGCTTCTCGAAGATCTGGTGGAGTGTACGAGGGATGATTCCAGCCAGGGGATCCTGTGGGTGGGAGAATGAGTCAGTATAAAATCCCACAACACCTTCCACAGCCAGGTGTGCACTTCCATTTTACCTCCTCCCAGGTAAATCCTTCATTGGGGGTCCGTTCCCCCTCCATTGTGAAGGTCTTCCCTGTTCCTGTCTGTCCATAGCTTTAAATGGGGTTTAAAAAAAAACAGCCGTTAATGCACAAATATGGGAAAGGTACATAATTGTTTTTTGACTGGAGATGTTGGCTCAAAATCCACTCACGCAAAAATTGTGCAGTTGTATCCCATAATAACCTCGTCTAAAATGGGACACACCACGCTTCTGTACACATCAATCTGCTTGGCAGGCGGACCGAACACCTACACATTTCAATTCAAAAGTGTGGGTGGCTGATGTTTGAGTGAACTAGCATGATTCAGCCCACTCACAACAGGACATCATGTACGTAACAACTTGCACACGCTAGATAACAGTCCAAAACACCCACCATGTCAAAGGTGTACGTTTTTCTAGCCGTCATGTCATGGACACCTCCGGTGCGTACGACCACCTCTTTTCTGCTGTGATCACACATGACGACACCGTGCGAACCAGATTTACGCTCCACAGAGTTGAACGGTCTGCAAAACATTTCACACTGTTCATCAGACACTGACGGGTCGTGCTTGTTCTAGCCCGTTAGATGAGTGTTGTGTGGAGAGTGAACATACCTGCAGCGCACGACGACCTGGACGTTTCGCCCCTTCTCTTCCTTTTTTGCAGCTGGCAAGACGCCGTTGAATGAAGACATCTTCCTTCGAGTCGGGTCCAGTTGGCAGAACTCTGACAAACATCCGACTGTCAAAGTTTAAAGGAGCCACGAGTTTAATAGAGCATGGGAATGTGACGTCAGCAGACACGAAAGACGCATTGCATTACGGGAGTTTAGGACACGGAAGCTACAGTAGCGACTGGTTAACTACGAGGCTCAGTTTTCTTTAACTTAATCTATTACGAATTACGATATGGTGAATGCTTGCTGTGTTTTCAAGTGCCACAATCGCACTCACAACGGGCGATGTCTGTGTGTCTGTGATGTCACCATGTCTGTGTGCTGTGCTTTAACTAATGTGTGCCCAAGTGTTTGGGAAGTTTAAGCCATGAAATAATGAATTGAATATGCAACAAACATGCATACTGTAAATAAATAATAGATCACTTCAGTTTTAAGTCTCTTTATTTGTAAAACAGCAATGTAATTAAGTAAAGTAAATCTCAATGTAGTGCAGACAACAGGTAAAGTGGCAGTAAACAAATAATTGCACATATTTACCTACAATTAATATGCTATTTTAACAGCTTCACATAGGCTTGCCTTGCTTCATGATCTACTCCCCATTTTATGGCAGCTGTGGTTGCCGTTTTTTTAGGGTAGCACACGTTTCTCACAATTGACATGGCTGGTCTGGTGACACCGGTAGAGATAACAGCTTTGAAATTTGAAGCCGTTATTCTTACTGCTCTTGATGTGTACCAGACGGGGATCGATGCTGCTGTTTTGTCTGAAGTTCCACTGCAGCTGCTTCAGCCTCTTGGCGCTACCAGATGTGTAAGACTCAGTGCTGCAGAACAGACAATTCACATCCCTCTGTGGTCACGAAGATGCAATAATGACTACCACTGGCTTAACAGGGTCTGCATAATTATGGTAGTAGTCCTCCATCCCAGAAACACAAACAGCTTTGCTATGAGTTTGCAAAAGCTGAAGCAAGGGAGACAAGCAGTGTGGGTTTATGCTCACACAGATTTCTGGAACAGACACGAGTACGTATACCCGGCTTAATTTTCTCTCTGATGCGCATGTCAAGTGCCTTCCTCTTAGCTGCACCAGTGGAGAAGTCAATCTTGTGAGCCGCCTCTGCTTGAACCTTGTCAACATTAGCAGGCATCATCTAATAGGCTGGAACATCAGTGACCGTTTTGGTCACCCGTATCCACACTGCTACTTCAATCTTAAACAGGAGAGCCCCAGTGTGTGTACAGGACTCTGATGCCAGCCATGCATGTGCAGTGTGCGCAGTCCACCTGACCACTAGAGCTGATGATCACCCACGGTTTGATCGGAGGTTCCCCGAGGCGCTGAGTGCAAAACCTACAAAAAAAAAAAATGCATTGAGTCTTTAGTGCTTTTCTGCTGACGTCGCATGCCCATTCTCTATACATAGAGTACATATAGCTAGTAATGATACATAAACCTACCTGTGAGAACTACTGTTTTCTGATCATTCACTCTGAAAATCTGAAGGTCCTGCATACATCCATTTGTGAACTGTAGACGAGCTTCCAGAGATTCATAATTTTTTGAACTGCTCAAATGTGTAGGTGCTCACGCCACAAACAGGTAGCTGGAAACATTAATCGTGGTAGCTCATTGTAATCATTTGTCCATACATCATGTTTATATGGATCAAGCCCATTAATGCACATTATTTTGTCAATATACCGTTTTTTTATTCTGTATTTAAATTGTCGCGGTAAGTGATGATGCGTTTACCATTTACACCAGGGGTGGTCAATTAATTTTTACAAGGGGCCACATGAGAAACCTGAATTGTGTCAGAGGGCCACACAAACGATAAACTTAATTCTACTCAACCTTATTCCATAGTAAAATGCACCAAATTATATATTTTGAATAGCTGGTACTGGTAAAACTATTCTGAAAATATGTATAATTGGTGAAAGTGTGGTGTAGAGAAGAAGAATCATTAAATCAGTGCAAATAATTTTTAACTTACTCATCATTCATCTCCACAAGCTGAACAAGTTTATAGGAAACAACAAACAAGCACCCCTCAAAAACAGGGGAAGGAACATTTACCTGACGAATTTTAATGTTGCTTTGTGTTTCAGGTTTGAAGTGTGCTGGAATTTAGGCTAAAGTACTTGAAAATGCTTGAAATTGTAGCTACTTCGTTTCACAACAAATCTGACTGAACAGTTCTCTTGTATTATGTTAACAAATACAAGCTTCTTGTAATTCCAGAACGAAACATGAGAAGGTGAAGACGTTAAGATTGGGCGTTTTGAAAATAAACCGCCATTAAATAATGTGATTAAAAAGCTAATTATTTCTAATCATTTCGAGTATATATATATATAAATATTTAACTTAATTATGTTAAACTTACTGGGAAATATTGAACTGGACCTTGAAAGTGACGTACAAGTGCTTTAATTCCACCTTATAAAGGTGTATGAACCATTTAAACGTGACTTTGTTCATTGCGCTGAAGCGCGGACCCTCGCGCCGCTTTAAAGCACTTCTACGGCACATTCAAGGTCCATGTCAATATTTCCCAGCTGACTCGGGTTATCTCAGCTCGGTTTCTGGAACGGAAAACCCGAGTTTGTTAACCGAGTTTACTTACCCGCTTTAGTCTTAATCCGCCTTCTGGAATACCCCACTGTTCAGTCAGATACGTGTTGTGAATCGAAATAGCTACAATTTCAAGCATTTTCAAGTACTTTAGCCTTACTTCCAGCACTTTTCAAACCTGAAACACAAACATAATCAGGTAAATGTTCCTTCCCCCGTTTACACTCCCACATAAACGCTGCCGTTCGCGGAGTCGCGCGCTACGGTCACTCGTGAAAGTTTACTTGTGGCTGATCACCTACAGTGTTTCTACCACACACACACACACACACACACACACACACACCTTTCAAAATAAAAGCGTCAGTTGTATTGCGCGCACGACAGATGTTTGTTTCATTTATGTTGTAATTTATGATGGACACTTATGTTGCTCAGGTCTGATTTACAGGTAGAGACCATCTTAAACTGGCTTTGTTAAATAGATGTTGGCCCAGGTCTGATCTAAAGGTTTATAATATTATTTTACACTTATGTTGCTCAGGTCTGATTTACACGCTCCACTGAATCCGCGTCCTAAAGTATGCCGGCCACTACCCAGCATGCAATGCGTCGTGACGTAGATTCCCATTCTACTCAAGTTAGGCTGCTAACTACACCTTTCAGTAGAGATAACTGGGTAGCCCAGCGTAGATGTATAGCAAAAATCACTACAAAAATAGTCAATAAAGATTAATAAAATTGCTCACACAGACACACAAATCAAAGTGAAATTTAAAATATATAATTAGCCAACTAGCTAACTGCTCGCACCCGTTAGCTAGGCTAGTTCTGTTCAACTTGACTAGCCGTCTGCACTATTAGCCCAACAAACACAATCACAACACAATTAAATCATACAAACACAGTTATATCATACAAACAACATAAAATCATACAAACACAGTTATATCATACAAACAACATTAAATCATACAAACACAGTTATATCATACAAACACAATTAAATCATACAAACACAGTTATATCATACAAACAACATTAAATCATACAAACACAGTTAAATCACAGCCTACCTGCGGATCAAACAGCCTTTGTACCAACTCATTAATCGACACGATTAGACTGAAATGGCCGTTAGCGGAATTTAATGTTGCGCACAACGTAGCCAATCAGCCAATCTGGGACGATATTACATCTGAAATTTCATTGGTCGCCGTGGCGGAAGAGGGAGGAGTAGTGTGACGTCACAGGAGCGTAACATATACGTCTCCAATACGTCTGGAAAAAGTGTCTTAAATGCGTCTGTTCCATTTGGACTGATCTTACGATGGTCTTATTATCGTCGTGCTGCAGATGTCTACACATATACGGTGTGTTTTACACCTCCAGTACATCTGGGACCAGCGGCAACAGCAGTACCACCAGTTCATACCAGTGACGGTACATATACGGTCTCTGTTCATACCAGTGACGGTTTATATACGGTCTCTGTTCATACAAGCAAAAATTAAACCACAGAAAAAGCGGAAACTGTTTAAGCTTGTAAAAAAATAAGATTTGATCTGAGCAATATATCAGAATTAAACAATGTGTAATAAAATGCAAATATAGTACCACATTCTTATAAATAGTTACAGACTTAACATTAATCAAAATTACCAGGTGCAAACCACACAAATCTTTATTTCTACACCCCCCCTCCCCCCCTCATTTGTCTTAACTACTCGTTTTTTAAACCTTTAGCCATGCCCTCATTCTAAAAGGGCTAAACCATTTATCCAAGATCGGCAGGTATACAGAGCTACCGACATGCGGCATCCTAAATACGTGTCACAATCACTGTTATATTCACATCTATCTATATCTATTTTCATCTCACTGCTAAGTATAGTCTTTTATCCTAACTTTATTTAATGAATGCCCTTCTACAAACAGGTACATTCAGCATGCTCCCCTGATCCCAGCCCCCAAAGGATTCCTCCAGTCCATACAAAAGAGCAGAATGAACCACACCATCACAACAGTTGACTTTGGCTACGTGTGGGAGTTATTCTTTATAGTCTAAATTGAGTGAGTAGTTGTTGTTGTTGTTGTTGTTGTTGGTGATTATTCTTTGACTTTGGCCTACTGATATCATGTTTTGTTTGTGTAGCTGTGTATTTGTGTGTGGATTTAAACCTGGCACCATGAAGGTGTTGGTGAGTAGGTATTTTTGCCTATTCTTGAAACTGCCAACACCTGCATCAGCATTTTTGTTCCACATTACATTTGCAACAAGCTTTTTGCTTTATTCTTCTTCAGTGATCTTTGTTGGTGTAGAATGTGACCTGTACCTGTTAAGTTATAAATATTTTTTTTCTGGGTTTCCTTTTAGATTCTCTGTATGATGCTGACTATTCCTAGCGCTGGTAAGTAACATCCCTTTTACAGAACTCATTGAAATACTTGCACTGAAATACTTTGCTTTGTCTTTCAGCAGCTTTACTGGACCGCAAGGGTAAGCTCCAATCTGATGTCTTGATTTGGACTACATGTAGCTGTGCAGTCAAGCTTACCTGCATAGTGCATACTATGCAGTTTAAATCTTTCATTTTAAAAGCTTGATGTGATCCTTGTGTCCTGTATCAGTTCTGCTCATCTTCGTCCGTCTAGTGTGTTACACTCAGTGGTTTGACTGTGATGACCCTAGTGGGACTGGAGACTGGGAAACACTAGAAAACCTTGAGATGAAATACCCAGGAAAGATTTGCCAAAATCCTTTGGCCATTGAGGCTCAAACCCTCTCTGGTGTACCTGCTCAACAGACAGGACAAGTGATTATACAGTGAGTGTACTTTTTAGAAGAAACGGAATAATTGCCATTGTACAAATGCACAGCATGTGGACTAGATTCTAAATAGAATGCGATGTTTGTTTGTGCTTTGGCAGCCAAGACCTGCTTGTGGGCTTTATTTGCTTGAATTCTCAGCAGAAGAAGATTGGTGATGATTGGTGATGTCACAGTGTTATACAACACCCTGCTCAAATTACACTTAAATTACACAGAATTAGTCAAACTTCAGGGACAAAATCGGAAGCATGTGTGTTACTCCTCTGCTCTGAAGGTAACAACTGCATCTGCCTTTGTAGAGTAAGACAACTGGTGGCCACAGATTATTCCTACATTTCTGCTCTATGCCCTACAGTGCTGCATTTTCCAAGTGTTTCTCTTCACTGCTGGTATCATGAGACAGAACCTCAGACAGGTTTTCCAGGTCCTCTAGGTGGTTCATCCACACGTGCTCGTCTCCCAGCACAATCTTGAGAGCAGGAGGGAAGAATCAGGATACAGGCCATTACGTGAGGGCTGGAGAAGGGAATGAACCTGAGAGCAGGCACTGCCAGGGCCCTACCAAACATCCTCCAGTGGACTGTGTGTGCATGTTTCTATCCAAACAGTCATGGCTGTCGGTGCAAGTTCTTAGCTTCTACTGCTAAATTGCATGTGATTGATATCTTTCATGATCTTGAAGGGTTGTAGATTGTTCTGGAAATTCTGTAAACCCTTAAATGGTAAGCACAATAAACGTCAGAAACAGTTAGGTAAGATAATGAAGTAAAATAGATTTATTAAGCAAGTATGGATCAAGCCAGAGTTTTCATTGTACATACACTCAAGAGCGCCTGCAAATGAGAGTTAACTCCCCAGGCCGAGCTCTCATCACTTGTACTCTAGTTCATAAGCACATAAGATGTCCACGAGGTGATTAAAGCATTGAGTTAAGGTTAGGGCTTCTCCCCGCATGCCCCCTCCACTCTTGTACTTCTCATGATGGTCTGAGGGCCTGCCTGATGTCCAAAGGGAGATCATTCCAAAGTTTTGGGGCAGCGACTGAAAAGTCCAGGTCACCTCTCATCTTCCTCTTAGTCTTTGGGATAAATAAAAGTGACTAATCAGCTGACCTGAGTGAGCGTAAAGGGGCGTATGAGTGGACATATATGTATATGCCTCAATACAGGCCCGTTGACAGTCTTGCTAGGGCCCGGGACAAGAAAGTTTAATGTGCCCCCCCCCCCTCCCCCCGGCGCACGTCATTTGAATTTCGTCATTTGACAATCCTTCTGTTAGGTCATATAGTATATAATATAGCCACACATCAAAGCTGTTTCTGACAGCTGACTGGTTATATACTTGACGCGCATATACTCGAAATAATTCGCTTTTTATCACATTATTTAATGGTTGTTTATTTTCAAAACGCCCAATCTTAACGTCTTCACGAGAACTGTTCAGTCAGACAGCTATTTGTTGTGAAACGAAGTAGTTACTTTCAAGCATTTTCAAGTACTTTAGCCTAAATTCCAACACCTTTCAAACCTGGAACACAATGCAACATTAAAATTCGTCAGGTAAATGTTTTCCTTTCTTTTCTGTGCTCCAGATTTCTGTATTTACTTTAACTATCCACCACTGTATTTCCCGAAGTTGTGGGCGTACCAGCCGGTTACGGTCGGTGCTGGATCAAACCATTTTCCAGTGGGATGCGGGGGTGTATGCACTTAATGGAAAATATGCAGATAGGTTAAAAAACATATATATTTTAGCCATTGAGTTTATTTTGAGTACAGAATTTTATATTAATGAAAGATTTCAAGATTATTTAAAAATTATAGACTTTAAATAAAAAATAAATTGCTGGGCTCTTTGATGGGCCCCCCTGGCCCTGGGGCCCGGGACAACAGACCCGGTTGTCCCCCCCTGTCGACGGGGCTGCCTCAATATAGTGATGTCAGTAACGCGTTACTCTAATCTTACCACTTTTTTCGGTAACGAGTAATATAACGCGCTACTATTTCCAGTCCAGTAATCAGATTAAAGTTACTTATCCAAATAACTGTGCGTTACTATTTATATTTTCCCTAGTAAAATATAAATTTTTGCTTTCTTCTTGGCTCAGTTCTACTTTTGCGTCTGACCGTAGCGCTCGACTCCGCACGCTGCGCGCGACCCTGTGAGAGCGCGAGCACGTTTTACAAGTCATTCTTTGCTGTGTCCTCCCGTAACGATATGTGGTAGTATAAAGAAACACCCCTCAAAAACAGGGGAAGGAACATTAACCTGATGAATTTTAATGTTGCACTGTGTTCCACGTTTGAAAAGTGCTGGAATTTTGACTAACGTCGCCTACTTTAAAATGCTTGAAATTGTAATGGTATTTCGTTTCACAAGCTGTCTGACTGAACTGGGGTGGGTTTCCCGAAACGTTCGTAGCTTCATACGAGGTTACAAAGTACTTGGCGCTACGAACGTTTCGGGAAACCCACCCCAGTTCGCTTGTATTACGTTTACAAATAAATTTACAAATAATACCGCGCAGCTACACAAACGTAATGTCAGGAGATACTGTAGCGACTACTACTCCTCACGGCGAGTCTTGCCCTTTAAGTGACACTGGGGGGCGGAGCCTGCGCGCGCCAGGGTTGCGTTATCAATAAAGTTTCCCTCCTCGGGATTTTTGGATTAAGCAGTTTCTGCCTCGGTTACCGAACCTGCTTCAATACATTGTTACTGTTAAAAATGCACTTCCAATAAAGTGAGTATTGGAAAAATTATTTTGCTGCTGAATGTAACTACTAAAGTAACTTGTAATCTAACGTAGTTACTTTTAAAATCAAGTAATATGTAACGTAACTAAGTTACTTTTAAAAGGAGTAATCAGTAATCAGTAATCGGATTACTTTCTCAAGGTAACTTAGCCATCACTGTCAATATATATGTATATATTCATACACATATGCTTTATATGTTGTCCTTTCAACCTTATTACTGGTCTTTTTCCTTCAAGCTCGACGAGTCCTCTAGCTTGAGGGTCCTTCGCAGTATCCTAGCTGCTCACACACACACTGGGACAGCGAATGACCGCTGTAAACTCCGCTGTGAGAGGACAGGAGTGTGGAGGGGGCGGGGTTTATAGGTGTGTGTTTGTGCTCCGGATTCACCCGCTGAACTAATCAACACAACGTTAACCCCAATCATGATTCACGATATTGAAGTTAGCCGGCGAGTAGAGCTTACGGTGTTTTAGTCTGTGCTGTGAACGTGTCTGTACTCTTAGATGTGTTTTAGTCATCAGTTTGTTTCCAGAATTGCTATTTTAAATGTATCTATTTAAAGTGTGTGTGAAAGCGCGAGAGAGATGATGATGATGATGATGATGATGATGAAATGCAATAGTGCAATAGTTTGATTTGCGTGTTTCCGATGGCGTCAGGTGGTGCGCGCGTCTCCCTGGTTCTGCGATGCTGCACCTGCTAGATGTAGACTGGAGCAGTAGTGGTGGTCTCAGTAGATCAAAGTCCGCCCTAACGTCACCACTGCACTCAATAATTCACAGGCAAATTCATGCGCGAAACTAACGGAGAATTATTCCGTTATCACACAATACAAAACGCTTGTATATTGAGATTCCAGATTATCTCAGACACACCGGTTTATAAGAGTGGGATTATATTGACAGCTCTGGGAACTGTAAACAACACATGAGTGAGTATGATAACGTTCATCCTGTATTTGATAGGAAGACAACGTGTGCTTGTATTTGGCTTTGTCGTCTGTTTGTAAGCAGAATATATTCTCATTCTGATGATTCTGAGGACTTCACATGGATACTCCAATAATTGTTTGTTTTCATACAGTAAAACGTGTAAAACTGTTAATTAAGTCATGTATGGTAGTGTAGGTAGCAAGTTAATGAGTTTGAGAGCAGGTTAATGTACAGACTACGGTTACAGAAATCAGTGGTCATGGATATCCTCACAGCATATGCAGCAAAGTGGAAAATTGTGCTGTTTTTTGTTTTTAAATAATCGAAAGACAGTTCATACTCCGTGTAGTTAGTACATCTCGCGTTTGTCTGCAGCATTGTCGTGTCTGAGGGAGGTCGGGCGACCCCAGTAAGACGTCAGCCCCTCGGGAAGGACGGATTCCGGATGCAGGGCGTCTGAAGCCAGGCGCGTGCTACACTCCACATGGCGAGTTTACAGTTTTTGACGACTGCTAACATGCGTTTCCCAATACTTGAGATACATTTTCAAAACTCTAAACACAGCAACACATTGACCTCACACAAATAGCCAAATAGTTAATATCGTGTTCAAAAGCGCATTTCTTAACTAAATACCAACTCTGCATTTCACAATGCAGTTTCCTCTTTATACACCAACTTTGTTAAAACACAGCAAACCTGGTTCAGTATCCAATCATTCTTTCAAACACTAGCACATATTCTCTATTCGAGATTAACATAGTCAATCACTGCAAAAAAACTGTAACCACTGTAAAAAAACTAACATTTGCTGGCAATACAGAAACAGTATTACATGTAATATTTTACTCTCTCTCAGCAAACAACAGACATTTTACAGTAAAATCTGTTCTTTCCTTAGTCAGTTCATTTTTTACTGTAATCCACTTAATTTGGACTTTTGGACATTTGGACTTCATTGGTTTTTCAAATGTGTGCATTTTTGGCAACATACTGTCTACACAATGAGTGATATTTACTGTTAGGTACTATATGGAATGTAGATTAGACAAAAAAGGAGTCAGTAACAGTTTTGCAGTAAAGGTTATATTTTTCTGTATTAGGGACATAACTGTAAGTTCTGGCCTAACCCAAAACATTATTACCATAATTGTAAACATAATTAGCCATGGTCCCATATGTGTAAAAATACACATATATATATATAATGGTCTTCAGCAGTTGGCCACATGTTTTTATCCTCATCACATCTGATGTTGGCCCTTGCCATGCACATGGGATAGAAAAGCTTGGTATGCCTTATTCACCCCTGGCAGTCTTCAGCTGAAATGTCTCTGCAGCCGGGATCCATTGCATCCAGGAGGGACATTTGGTCATGGGGCCGATGATCATACACCTTCCACCTCCAGACTGAAAAAAGTTCCTTAGTGGTGTTGAGGAAAGGCGAGATGGGCGGGAGGAAAAGGGACATCACTCTTGGATGGTCTATAAACCAGTTTGTAATGACATGAGAATGACAGAATGCTACATTGTCCCATCACAAATGTCCTCGTGTTTCCTCCCACCTGTTCCCTTTCTGCTTCTGGAACCAGTTGTTGGACCATTTTCACAGTTTGCAGACTAACACAAGCAGGTTCAGAAACCACTTTTTTCCCACAGCGGTCACCTTATTGAACTCTTCCCAAAGACCATTCTTTCCTTCCCCTCTATCCATACCTTACCATCCACCCAACATCTGTACAGTGTTCCTCTTCAATCCACATCTGTATAGCCATATCTACAGTGGTATAGGATAATCTGTATATTATCTGTATGATTCCATCTGTATTTATCACATTTATTTATACCATGCTATTTTTCTTTGCCCTGTGTATTGTACTGCCATACATTACCAGTGTTGCGAATAACGCCTTTAAAAATAACGGCGTCATTTTGTCAGTAACGGGTTAATATAATTAATTACTTTTCCTGTTGTTACAACGCCGTTGGAAACAAGCAGGAAACAGCGATATAGGGCGCAAAGCAATATATCAAAGCAAAGCAAAAATATCAAATATTTCGCGAAGGTTTTTGTTTATATTTGTAAAATGTAACTAAAATTCTAATTCCTAATATTTCCAGAAGTAACTGTAACTGAATTACATATTTTCTCATTGTAACGGTAACAAATTACAATTACACTTTTTGTGTAATTAAATTACATAACGTCGTTACATGTAATTCGTTACTCCCCAACACTGTTCACCGGAACATCTGAGTAAAAAACATTCATGATTCTTTATTAAAGCCTTTACTTTACATTAACAACTTGTTATATGTTGTCGTGGAGAATTTTCTGAAAATGAATGAGGACTCGGACGTGGTTAAAATTATTAATTTATTAAAATTTATAAAGATATAAAACTTTAAAAAGGACAAAAGACAGACACAAACATGAGAGTCTCGTCTAAAACAAGAACTCTGAAAGCAAGGGGGCAGTCCCCCTGCTTATATACAATCTTAAACACAATTCAACAGTTCTAGCAAGCAGGTTATCTTTAGCACAGCATGTTCCAAAACATAGGCGCCCAACAGGCTACTTTGTCTCACATGTGTGTATCTCCTAATATGGACTTCCCTAGATTTAGCGGAAGCAACTGATGTATCAGTTGAATGCAGAGAAAGCTAAATGACCCAAGACTAGTAGCCTAGTGACTACCAGTTAACAGAGTGCTCTTACCCTCAGCACTCTCCCTGACCTGGGTCACAGTATAGCACACATGCATAATATGAACTAAACATAAGTACATGATTACACGGAATCACACTACTTCATTATTGTAGTCCTTCTGCTTAGTCAAAATGACATGTAATAGATCGTAAAGTTCATAATGATCTCTTACACTATATACTGTGGGTATAGATTTACTCCCCCGGTCCAATACCCTCCTCTCTCTGTGTCTCTCTCAGTTGTGTGTGGCTGTGTCGCTCTCCTGCACTGAGGATGTGTGAGTGTGCGATATCTAAAACCCTGACCCCACTCCTGTCTGGCGCCGCCGCCCTGCTGGTCGTGGTGCTGTACTCACTGGCTGACCAGCTCCACAGCTTCGTGTGTGGCATCTTCATACCTCAGTACCACTACCCTTACGCAGTACCTCTCGCCTTCCTGCAGGTACCTTCACTCTGTATGAGGGCGCCTTTTCTGTGTGGGTTCTGGTTTTTGTGTCAGGATGGGGAGGGTATCTGGGGGTGTTGGGGGGAGGGTATCTGGGTGTGTTGGGGGGGTATCTGGGGGTGTTGGGGGAGGGTATCTGGGGGTGTTGGGGGGAGGGTATCTGGGTGTGTTGGGGGGAGGGTATCTGGGTGTGTTGGGGGGAGGGTATCTGGGTGTGTTGGGGGGAGGGTATCTGGGGGTGTTGGGGGGAGGGTATCTGGGGGTGTTGGGTACTTGGTCAGCTGTTCTGTAAATGACTTATAGCACTCAGCTGAAGAGTCATCTATACCTGGGGACCTGTTTACTTTTAACTTAGTTTTTGCAAAATGCAATTCCTCTTTTGTTATTTCAGCAAATAAATCTTGATTTTGTGCCTCTGTGACAGAAGGTACATTTTTTGAGAATGTACAATCTGAGAATCGTTATTCTTTTGCTGTTAAGAATATAATCTTTAATAATGTCTTTCATAACACTGCTGTATCTATCCGGGTTTTCATCTTGTGAATGTTATCGCTAACTTGTTGTTTTTTAGACTGTGAGATTCAGGGATTTCGCCCCAACATCAGTATTGTTGCTTAGCAATAGTTGTTTTTGATCTTTTCCGTATATATAATCTCCACCTCCCTTTTTTGCCCGACTTCTTCCTTCTTTCACCCTAGATCATCACTTCTAATGTATGATTGTAATGATACAATATGGTGGATTCCTAGGTGTGTGTGCGCGTGTGCGCGTGTGTGTGTGTGCGCGTGTGTGTGTGTGCGCGTGTGTGTGTGTGCGCGTGTGTGTGTGCGCGCGTGTGTGTGTGCGCGCGTGTGTGTGTGCGCGCGCGTGTGTGTGCGTGTGTGCGTGTGTGTGTGTGCGCGTGTGTGTGTGTGTGAGTGGTGTTTGTGTGTGTGAAGTAGGTAGTACTTGTAGTAGAAATGCATGAGGAGATAAAGTGTTCAAAAGAGAACATTATAAAAGGAACTTCAAGAGATCAACCTTGGATCAGAGCAGGGTTTCCTGAATATTTACCTGGACCAGCCCTGCTCCCAACACACACCTGACCCTGCTCCCAACACACACCTGACCCTGCTCCCAACACACCTGGTCAATCAATCAATCAAATTTTATTTATATAGCGCTTTTTACAACAGTTGTTGTCACAAAGCAGCTTTACAAGTGCCAAGTCCTAGCCCCCAGTGAGCAAGACAAACACACCTGCCCCTAACACACACCTGCCCCTAACACACACCTTGCCCTGCTCCCAACACACACCTGGCCCTGCTCCCAACACACACCTGGCCCTGCTCCCAACACACACCTGACCCTGCTCCCAACTTTATGTTCGGAGAAATGTGGGTTTGACTAAAGCCGTTGTGCTCATTCACTGAACATACCCACTGCGTTTATACACTCACGTTTATACACTCGTGTTTAGTAACACGAACATTCTCTCAAGAACACCTGACTACGTGTAACATTGACAGTACAAGTGTATTTTCCTTTTGGATATTTTCAAAAAAACATATTGGATCCCATTTAAGTATGCATTTAATATGATTAAATGAGCATCTAGAACCATTATGTGTGTGTGTTTTGACAAACAGCTGCTGTGTTGAAAAGAATTGGGTCCCAGTTAGAGAGAATAAAAGTCTTGCCCTTCTGTGGTGTACTGGGGTGAATAATCATCACATTTACTGTACTGGAATTAGAATATTTGGAACCCATAGGAAGTCAGGGCAGCAAGTTTATTTATACAGCACCTTTCACACACAACAGCGAAGTGCAGGGTTGATTTTTCATTCAGAACATTCTGTTCAAGAAGCTTTGGTGTAGCTGCATGGATACATGTTTGTTTGTATTGCTGTGTCTGTGTGTTTAGACCCATGTGCTTGGAATGATGTGTTTGAAACTGTGTTTGGAGTTGTGTGTTTGAAACTGTTTGGAGTTGTGTGTTTGGAGCCGTGTGTTTGGAGCTGTGATTGGTGCCGTGTGTTTGGAGCCGTGTGTTTGGAGCCGTGTGTTTGGAGCCGTGTGTTTGGAGCCGTGTGTTTGGAGCTGTGTGAACTGTACCTTCACATTGCTCCTCCCACTCTCCATCTGCACTCCTGGTTTGTCAGGTGCTTGTGAATGTGCTGGTGCTGCTGGTCATGCACACAGCAGGTCTGATCCGGCTGAGACCGCTCTCCCTGGGCCTGGCCGAGAGACTCCTCCCCCCCGCCATGTGTGGCAGTGCCCACACTGTCCTGGCTCTGTGGGCGGAGTCACGAGCCCAGTCAGGGCTGCATCACGTCACCGCCAGGCTCCTCCCCCTGGTCAGCCTGGCCTGGGGACACCTGCTGGCGCTGAGAACACCCCGCTACACCCACTTCACCTGCCTGCTGATGGCAGTTACCTTCACCTCGATCAGCATCTCAGGTAGTAGGACTACAGTTCCCAGCATGCAATTGGGCATGAATAGGATAATGGGACTCGCTCATGGCAGGCAGGTTTACAGTTACATTACGTATAGTCTTTGTTAACGTCTGCAAGAATAATGTGAACTGAGAAGAATAAAACCCAAATAAAGTGATTTAAAGTGATTCTGAACGTCTCATTGTCCCATGTCTGGTGTGTGTGTGTGTGTGTGTGTGTTTCAGTACGTGCAGGTCTGGACACCGTGGAGGTGCTGGACTGGCTCTGCTCTCCTCTCAGCCTGGTCCTGCACAGCCTGTCCCTCAGCTGGCTCTCAAAGGTCGCTCAAGCCGAGCGAGGCCACACTTCGACCTTCGACCTCTACTACACCCTGACGGTGACCCGGGTCCTGTTCCTGGCTCCCTTGTGCGTGCTGCACCCGGACGGCCCGCGGGCCGTCGCCACGGGCAGCTGGCTCAGCCTGCTGTTTCTCGGATACCTGCTGGCTTTGCTGCTGCTGGGCGGCCTGCAGCGCCTCCTGGTGGACGTCATCGCGCTGCGCGTCTCTGCTCTCGCCGCAGCACTTCTGCACTCCGCCTGGGGGCTCAGCTCCGCCTTTTTCAACCTGCTCTAGACCGGCCAATCAGAAAAGACAGCCAGAAGCGTCCACTCACAGTCCAGCACAGAGACGTACTCCTCGTGGAACAGTTACAGGATTGCCTTTACGTCAATGCCAAAAAAAAAAACCCCTCAAACATTTTCTAAATATTTTTTTTTCCACGTTTATGTAAATATTTCCACGTGTATGTAATGTAATGCAGCGTTTTATGTGATTCCTCCCAAAGTGCAGTGAACAGTAAAACCATGTTAATCTCCAAATGTCATATTTCAGCAAATCATCAGGTGCTGTATTTATTATTTCCCCAGTCCGATTAATGATTTGGTACATGCTGTCTGAACACAGGAAAACTAGAGACACGTCTGGAGAGGCAGGGACCAGGACTCAAACACAAATGATTGACCCGAGTGTGTGAGGAAGCCCTGTGGACCTGGTTAATGCCACACTACCTGCAGACCCCGGAGGATTAACCCCGGGGCAGTTAGAACAGTATAGTTCTTTTACTTCCCTCTTATCTAAGATCAGAAACTTTATAACACCTGCATTTCACTCTGGAATCTATTTTAAATTAAGTATAAATAAATGTTTTTTTTACTGTTTGTAATTGAAAACATTTTGTTTTGTAAGTTCACATTTCAAAATACACTTCACAAAATATTTATTCAAGTTCCTGTACAAAAATAAATGTATATGAAGGAGATTTTCTCTTTAAACTATTGCCCCTGTGATATGAGTAGATAATGTTGCAACAAAAGTTTCCTCAGGTTTCAAACTTCCTAAGAAAGAGAGGATATGTCTCACTGGTGACATTTGTTCTCCATGATAAAGTCTACTGAAGTGCTAAGCAGTGAGCTCCCACAGTGGGTGTGTGGTGTTCAGGTGTGTGGTGTTCAGGAGGAGTCTGCGTTGGGGGGGGCAGGTGTGTGGTGTTAAGGTGTGTGGTGTTCAGAAGGCGTCTGCGTTGGGGGCAGGTGTGTGGTGTTCAGGAGGCGTCTGCGTTGGGGGGCAGGTGTATTCCCATGCTCTGCAGCAGGTTTGAGGCAGGCCCAGACAGACCAGCCTGAGATGTTAGGGACTCCAGTAAATTTGTGACCAGGTTCAGGTCCACATCCAGGGGCTTAAGCTCCTCGTCTTCTGGCTCCAACGCTGCAGGTGCTGCTGAGGTTTGAGCTGCAGCATCTCTATCGCCGCCCTGCTGGAAACAGCAAACAAGACACATGACTACAGACAACAGTGCACTAGCCTGATCACTGGGGGTTTTATGTTGTGTTTTTAGCACAAAGGTCAGTTTTGGAGTTATGCATGAAGCTGTAATGTCAGTGGAGACAAATCCCCTGATTGCAGACGCACTGAGCAGGCGTACGGATCAAGGTTATAATTGTTTTGGATTTTTCATTATAGTTTAGTTTTTATATAATTGTGACTTTTTTTTCTAATTCAGTTATTGTAATTAGTTTTTAGAGCATGTTTGCTAGTTTTTATTAGTTTTAATTATTTTTATAGCTTAGTTTTAGTTTAGTTTTCATTAGTTCTAGTATTAGTTTTAGTTTTTTATACTTTGGGTTATTTGTGAGGTGCAGGATTCAAAAAGTTCAAAGTAAACATTGTGTAATAAAAACTCATCAAAAGATACCATTTTAAAAAATGAATTCAATTACTGTTGAACAACCAACAGTCCACAAGATAGAAGCCTTAAATTCAAAATGTGTTATATTGTTGCTGAAAATTGCCAGACTAAGGACAGATACGAACAGGAGCGTAACCCTATTTTGGTTTGAGTGAAAGGCTAAAATTTTTGAAGGTAATCGAGTCACACAGTCGTGTTGACATCCAGTCTCAACACATTAACTAATGCATCCGCCCGCTTGTGGTTTTCCTGCATATCAACTAACCAGCAGCTATTTGATCACTGGTGAAGACGGTCCATTACGGTTCTCCTTCCTGGTGCTACCTAGCCAGGATGGTGCTTCTCTTTCGGCGGAGCTACTCAGAGGCGCTAGCTTGTCAAGGTACTGGTGGTTAGCCCTTTTGTGTGAGCTTTGAGATTCGTGGGGTTTATCCACTTGAGAACTACTCCATATATTTTATCACCTGTTTCCACTACAAGACATATAGTCTTTCTCGTAGTCATATTTTTAAAAAATCTCACACCGAACTCGCTGTTTTCTCCCACTTTTGTTGTCGTAATTTTGCAGGTTAACATGGTGAGCAGGAGCTCTAAATGAGACGTGACGGACCAGGAGGTGTCGTACGGTTCTGTCAGCTAATATAAAACTTCTAGTGAAAAAAATCGAATTCATATCAGTCCACAAGACTAAATTGTGAAGAGTAAAACGAAGAGTATCCTATCTATAATTTCAGAACGTTTTAATTATCTAAAAATGTAATATAGTTATAGTTTTATTCTTTTAATTACTGTTATTATTTATTTCAGTTAACAAAAATGTTTTTTCAATATCAGTTTTAGTTTTTTTGTTCGTTTTCGTTAACGATTATAACGGATGTTGAGCTGGGATGAAACTCACGTTGCTGGATGTGAAACTCTGGCCGATGTTCGTGCTCTGGAGCTCCAGGTCCATTTCATCCATGTATCTCTTCAGACTGCCCAATGTCTCGCCATCCTGCTCCTGAGCCCCCGAGCACTCATCCTCGTCATCATCTTCATCCTCATCTTCAAAATCATCCGAGTCCAGCTCTTCACCTTTTCCACCTGAAATTCCATAATCAAAGCTGCTCACAGCCAAGAAAAAAGTTTTTTTTGGTGCTAGCACCCAAAATCAGCAGATGCCCAATTCTCACCCAAAAGTAACGTTTTAGTACTTCTGGAGAACACATTGCTGTGAATGGAACTTTTCTAAATGCTTCGCCATATATGTTTACTATAAAACGGGAGCCTGAATTACCGAGCAGTCGGTCCAGGGCGCTGGTCACCGCGTCTGGGTCAAAACAGAAGGGATCTGACGAACAAGACCTGAAAGCCAAAGGGAACTCGCTAACCATTAACATGTAAAGCCCTAAAACCATTCAAACCATTCAAACCCATCTCCATGGTATAACTGTAGCGTGTGGGACAGTACTGTGGGAACTCGGCTCCTTGGAAGGACGACATGGCGTTAATGAAGTCCTTCATCCCCCGTGTCACAGACACCAAACTGTAGCTGCCGTCTTCCTCCCGCTCCTCTTCCTCACTGGTTCCAGCTGCCCGTACGACCCCCTGACCCTGGCTCACCCCAAGACCTCCTCGTTCTTCCAGTAACCTCTCCAGCTCCTGAGGAGTGATGTGCAACCACTCATCACCTACCGGTGGAAGCAGAGACACATACTCTGGGCATTGTGGGGAGAGGGGGGGGGGGGGGTTGCTAGCTACATAATACATTTATTTTCAAAAAGTACTTTCAGTAGTTAAGCTGTTTATCATGAGGTGGAAACGGCTGAGCGGTGGAACAGTTGAAAGTCCTGCTCTATGGGAACAAAAAATCAGACACTCCTGATCCAGGAACAGCGCAGTGGGGCTCTGTTGACCTCTCTGGAAAGATAAACGTACTGTCCTCTTGTGGGAGGTGTGCCTCTTGTTCTTTTAGTTCCTCCAGACTGAAGGGGGCGCTCTCCAAGAGCCGCAACACCTCCTCACCTGGATCATGAGCACCGGGACTAGACAGAAGGAGGAAAAGGAGAACAGACAGGAGGTGTCAAGTGAGTGTGTCCCATGTACAAATACATGTCCAATATAAATATGGTTAGGCAAAGGACCGTGTGATACTGGTCAATACGCACAACACTGTCATAGGTTTAGGGAGACATAAAATAAATATCCATTGTTTACCTGCACGTGTT